>NC_048444.1:6454599-6665673 GCF_004353265.1 Vitis riparia
AAACCTAAAACTTTATTAAGAATTTCAAGAGGAGAACTCAACTCCTTATCTCTTTATTTCTCCTATTATCTATTCATTTTTTCTTAAAAAAACTAAAACTAAAAGAGTTCATATAATAAATTTAATAACCTAACACGTGACACACTTCCACTGACTAATTATTATAAAGAAAAGTCATAGACAACCTAAAAGACTTAAACTATTACGAGTTCTAAATCAATAACATGCATTTTGACTTGGATGAAGGCATTTGCAACTCGTTTTGACTTTTTTGAGAGCTTAAAACTCGATCACTAGTGGTTGCGTTCGAAATTAGGGTGAATTCCAAATCATTTTTGAACTAATAAGTGGAGAAAAAATGACCAATTTGAAATCACCATGGTGAATTTGAAATTCACTATTAATTTTGATCTCACTCACTACCTATTCATGATTACCATGTTTTTAGTGTGCCTTTTATCGAAAATAGGTAAGGAAATTCAAACTCAGCCTTTGTCAAAAGTATCATTGCATTCCTTCGAGTTATAAATTTTCAAAAACTATTTCAAATTCAAGGTATCACTTGTTAGGAAGTGTCCCAAATTCCTAATTCGTATAGATTCCTTTTTGTAAAGAATATTATATAGAATATTTCTAGATTGATATATTATTGTAATATTAGACTTCCTTATAGAATAAGGAAGGTTATTGGAAATATCTCTATAAATATTCTAAGTCATGAGGGGAAAAAGTTATGAGATGGAGATGGGCCTGTAGAGACTATACAAGGTGGATAGAGATGTGAGGAAGAACGGGAGGTACCCGGTGGAGCGAGATGGCTCGTAGTAAGGTATGGATACAAGGAGTGGGGAAACATGGGATGTTTCGGGAACTAGGTTCTGTCCTCTGTAATATTCTCTATTGTATAGTGGAATCATTATTTCTCATCCGTGGACGTAGGCATGGTTGGCCAAACCACGTTAAAACCTCGTGTACCGTATGTGTGATTGTTTTATCTTTGTGTTCTTGAACTAACATTGTTGGCATCAAAGCTTTCGCTGACACTACAACTGGTATCAGAGCTTGGGTTGAAGATTTCTGGAAGAGCAAAAAATCACAAAGCACACAAGATGAAAACAAAAGGAATTTTCACTGAAGGTGGAGTCGATTGCTCTTTCGTGGTGATGTGATACAAAAAGGTTTGTGTCATGGAGAGATTGAAGATTAACTTCATGGAATTTGGTCCAAGGTGGAGATTGTTAGGAAGTGTCCCAAATTCCTAATTAGTATAGATTCCTTTTTGTAAAGAATATTATATAGAATATTTCTAGGTTGATATATTATTGTAATATTAGACTTCCTTATAGAATAAGGAAGATTATTGGAAATATCTCTATAAATATTCTAGGTCATGAGGGGAAAAAGTTATGAGATGGAGATGGGCCTGTAGAGACTATACAAGGTGGATAGAGATGTGAGGAAGAACGGGAGGTACTCGGTGGAGCGAGATGGCTCGTAGTAAGGTATGGATACAAGGAGTGGGGAAACATGGGATGTTTCGGGAACCCAATAGTTGTATCTGGTTCTGTCCTCTGTAATATTCTTTATTGTATAGTGGAATCATTATCTCTCATCCGTGGACGTAGGCATGGTTGGCCGAACCACGTTAAAACCTCGTGTACCATATGTGTGATTGTTTTATCTTTGTGTTCTTGAACTAACATTGTTGGCATCAAAGCTTTCGCTGGCACTACAACCTTTCAAACTCAACATTCTTCTATGCCCAATTTGCTTCAAATCCGCATAACTTTCTTATTTCAACTTCTATTTGAACATTATTTGAAGCATTGGACTCTTGATTTCCTGAGTTTTGAAATGATATAGCTTGCCCAAAATTGATCTTGAGAAATGCTTTAGATTTAACCTCAGAGTCAACATATGTGCTACTACCAGGTTTTGAGTTCCAAATTTCCATATGAACTTGATTGCATTTGCTTTAAACCTCCTCCATTATGGTTGCTTGCCCACTATATCACTCCATAATGTTCATTGCTAGTATTTCATGCCCAAAACTTGGACAATACACCCTTACTTAGACTTTTCATGGTTCATAAGTCTCGAATATCTCAATCATGCATGTTTAACCGTCTTTTACTTCCTTGGTTGATAATGACTTTTGCACTTATCAATTTTTTCATCCATGAAACCTAGAATTAGGCTCAAAATAGAAGTTGGATCCATAACTAGGGTCTTAGCATCAATTTAAGTTAATTTGGATGACTTGAACTTTTAATATTTCATAAATCATGATATATATATATATATATATATATGTGCCATTGGAGAACATATTTTGGCTCAAATTAGAGAGCCCATTGGGCTCAGAGTATATAGTATTTACATTGGTAATAACAAATGATATTAAAGTGGATCCTCAATCCTAGTATGAGACTTTATTTTTTTGACCCCGTAAAAGGTGTTTATATGTCTAACCCTATTTTTTCTTCAATTCCATGGGACATAATGAAGATTTGTCTAAATGGGGGTGTGATTGCGATATCTCATATTGGATACGGGAAAAAGTTCTTAACACTATATATGTAAAAATTTCTTTTAACCATGTAAACATGTTAAGTTGTGAGAGCCCATTGGTTTTAGAGCAAACAATATGTACAAGGGAAAGTAGGTTGTTACTGATGGTATCGAAACTGATCCTTGACGTTGATATGAATCCTTGCTTATTTGGCTTAACAATAGGTGTCTATTTGTTTGGCCTTACAATTATATGAGACATGATGAACGAATTGTCTTTACATAAGGAGAGAATGATTATGATATCCCATATTAGAAAGGAGAAAAAGTTATTGATACCATATATGTATCAGATTCTCTTACCAATGTTAGACTTGCTTTTATTTAAGTTCTATTAAGTTCTTCTATTTAAGGTTCCATATTTGAAAATGAGGGACCTATTCTTCTATATCAGGTGAGTAGGTTGGTTATTTGTTATTCCATGCAGTATGCTACACAAAAAAAAAAAAAAAAAAAAAAAAAAAAAAAAAAAAAACCTTCCATTCTCAAGTGCCCATAAAGGTTGTTAGAAAAATTGGGTTAATTTAACCTAAGGTAATCACTCTAAAGGGGGAGAAGAGAATAGGGTGATGGTCTCTTTTTGAAAATTTAAATTGTGTGAATGCAAGAGATAATTATATGCAAATATATAATAAAATAATATAAAGACAATTGCATATAGAGTAAAGGAGTAGGAAAGAGAGAATGCAAACACAAGATTTTTATAGTAGTTCAGTGCAACCCAGCCTATGTCCACTATCCTTTAACTTCAATTCCAAGCTTGAGGTTCCACTAATTCAAGGCTTCCAAACCAAGCTTTCAAGCAATACAATTGAATTATGGTTTCAATCCACCCTCTTAGACTTTTGACTCCAAGCACCCTTTACAATCTTCAAGAGATATCTCACTCTTAAATAACCCCTTAAGTGATACCTCACACTTGAGAATCCCTAAGTGATACCTCACACTTAGATTCTTCCTCTCAAAGATTGATAAATGAAGATAAAAAATAATTTCACAAAATTCTAGTACAAAACTTTAGGCTCAAATGTACAAGAAAAACTAGGATTGAAAGGTGCACTAATGATATGCAAGTTTTAGAACAATGGTGCACTAAAAAACACTCTCCCAAGGCTCAAATATATTCAAGAAATGTTTAGGAAAGTTAAACTCTTGAAACAATGAAGATTGAAACCCTTTTATAGAAAAAAATTCCAAATTAGCCACTAGGGGTTTGTTCGATCGAGCTCCAGTTCAACTGGTTAACTAGCCGTTAGCATTTAATGCATGACAGGTGACTATTCGACTTCGATCGCCCCTTAACCAATTGAATAAGCGTTCTGGAAGAAAGAAAAGCTTTTTGCACTCTTTGATCGATTGAGCTAAACAGGTCAATTGATTCCTCATCTGGTTCAACCGGTTGAGCCCTTTTTGGCTCAATAACCATTTTTTTTTTTATAACTTAAAACCCCTTTAAACAAGTTTGGAAAGCATTTGACAGAAGGTTTTAGTTGAAAACATGAAATTATCCATTTTTAAGGATTTAAAACAAAATAACTCTTGAATGATTTTGGTGTATAAATAAAGAATATAATACATGAAAAACTTAGCACACCAACAACCTTACAAAGAGATCCTATGAAGTTTAGGTCTTGAAAAACACTTCTCTTTGAGGTCTTCTTCTTCTTATTGATTTTCCTTTGGCTTGATTTTGTCTTTGAGATTGACACTTTGAAAATCTTTTTACCTAATCACACTTGAAATATAATCATTAGTTTTAAACATTGTTTTGTTATCATCAAAACCGAGATTAACCAAACCTTAGTTTCACAAAGGTGACAAGAACTTAATGATATGTTCATTCATCTATGACTCTAAGATGATGTGATTGAGTTTAATCATATGAACAAGGCATTCTTACTTTGACACTGTGTGATTTTGACATCTTATTCTTTGCATAAAATTCCTAATATATGTATATTTAAGTGCCTTGCTCTCTTTCCTTTTTGGCATTTGTCTAATTTCAACTGAAGGGTCTCTTTCCTAAATCTTCTTTAAGCCACTTCATTTATATCAAAGAGAAAATTGGACATCTATATTAGTCTTACATACATAACAATATAAAGGATAATATGTTGTAATTAATTTAGAGACTCCTTAAATTACACAAGTTCCTTAAGTCATTGGTGTTAGTGAAAAGTTGCCACCTTCATAGAACGAAAAAGAAAAATGGACTGGATAGATCCCTTCAATACTATGAATAGGTTGTCATTTTCATAGCTTTTCTTTAGTTGTTAACTAGGAATTTAATCTTAAATGTTGAATAGAGATGGGTTCTTTTGTGAATATAAATTATGTATTTTTCTTTTTTAATTGGGATAATTTGTTTGACCTTAGAAAGCATTTGTAATTATGGGATGCAGCATTTGTAGTTAAGTACTTATTCATATGTATCCATCATTCCCATATTGCTTTTCACATCAATTCTCCTCCAAAGTTCTCTACATTATGTTTGTTTTGATCGTCAAATTTAGCCCAATGCTGGTTTCAGGTTCAATAAAACTGCTTACTAGCCTTTTAGTCTTTCATTGGAGAAGTAACCACCACATAAAAGTAGCATTGCAGGCTAGAACAACATATGCTGACTGGGGATATGAACAAATTATACTAAGCCAGTATTTTGAATAATCTACGTCTGTTTACCCGTTTGAAGTTTAGAAAGATAATTGCCAATCTGATTCCATTTATGATTACTTATTTACAAGTTTGGTTGCACATTTTTTTAAGTTTCTATTTCATGTTAAACTCTAATCTTTCATTTATTTACTCTTTTGCTACCATGCTAGAGTGGGTGTGCCAGTTGCTTCTAGTCACATGTGAAGAAACTAAACTATTACATTAAGCCTAGAATCAATCAAGCAATTGATTGATGTTTTCTTTCTTTCACTCTTAATTATGATAGAGGTGAAATTTATACCGAGAAAGGTTTTTTCGTCTTTTTATTTGCATTTCATTTTAACTGGCACTAACTATCAAGGATTGGCCCTATGCCATTCTTATTTGCAGAACAAGATTTTTAATCGGCCTCTTGCAAGGACTGCTTGATGAGGGAAGCCACCTAAAGAAGCAATTATGTTGGAAAGCTTCCAAATGATGAAAAGCAATGTACGGATGAACATATCTTGCTGGTTGACTTGCAATAAGATAGTCAATTTAGTAGGTCACTTTAATTGTGATTTTCAGACCTGTTTCTTGTATTTATACTGTTATTAATTTATGTATAATTATTTTCTATTGGTATATAGTATTAATTAGCTCACGACATGGCATGTGAAACTTATTAATATCATAAAAAGAGAGAAAAACATAGCCGGCCACCCACATAATGGATTGCATAGAAATCAGTTGGGGAATAACTTAAGACTATAAGTGTACAGCCTCATGAATTATTATTATTATTATTATTATTATTATTTCACAAAAAAAGTGGCAAATCAAGGGAGTAACGAGAAAATGAATGTCTTGTTGTGCCGACAATTGGCTCATCTGCACGGTAGCATAGCAAGTAGGGCTGTAATTGCTTTAAATATCTCTTGAAACTATTTTTTTTCCTCTGCAACAGGCCAATGCAGCTGGCAGAAAAGATGGGAATCAAAGTCAGGAGAGGTCCTTCGCTGGCATCCATATTCATTCTGATGATCCTGCTCCACACAAATATATGTAGAGCCACGTCAAGTACGAAGAACAATCCTAGCAACAGCAGCTGCGATGGCGACCAAGATGATTGCCTCATTGGAGACATAAATTTGGAAGAGGAGTTTATGATGGCGTCTGAAACAAGCAGGAGGATGCTGCTTAATCCTGCAGAAGCTGTAACTGGGGGAGCTTCCTACCCTAAGTCAGCAGCTGTGCCTTGTGGACAAGGTCAGGCATATAGAGATTGCCTCCCAGAAGGGAATAACCAAAATGGTAAACCGAAAGAACCATGTGATAGATACAAGCGTACTTGCACCTGATGCTTCATATGAGATGACATTTACCTCTCGCTTTAATTGCTTCCCATCAGCGATTCCTTGGGAGATTAGGGTTTCTTGGTTTGATGATATCAGTTTGTTTATTGTTAAAACAATGTCGTTTGACATGTGCAATTTCAATGTTCTTTTATCGAGTAAAATAATCCTGGAATCACTTTCATAAATTGTTTTAGAGTGCATGAAGTATTTATAGTCTTCGCAAGTTGCAACACTTAGAAAATTTTATTTTTTAAGTAATAGAAATATTATAAACACTTTCTAAAATCATCATAGTCTGAAATGTAAATCAATTTAAAAAAAAAATGAAAAAATAAAATATCAATTAAAAAGATATCATTTTTTGAAAAGAACATTTTCAAATTTAAAATAATTTTTTTCAAGCATCGATTTAAAAGTGTTGTATATATTTTTATAAGGGTTTCATAAAATATTGTTTTAAAAAAATAAGATTATTTAAGTAAAAATCCTAGTTTTAATAACAACTAACCAGATTCCAAGAATTGAGATGACTAAGCCTTATTTGATCATAGGGTATAATTATACGTATTCATCAGTTCTGATGATGTTTAAGTAGTATACTATAAGTTCCTTTTTCAATGAAATTTATTTTAAATTAAAGATATTGAATGTTACAATAATTTAATTTGAAGAGGAAAAAAATTTAATTTGTAAAATGTTTTCTTGCTTTTGGTCTTTTAAATGCTTTATCATATTAATTGTTTTTCAAAAGTAAAATTTAAATCTAAGTGACTTGCCATTTGTATTGTAAAACACGCTTGGAATATGAAAATTCATCCACACAGTCTTTGAAGCCTCCTAGAGGCTTTGTGGACACTATAAGAAATTTTATTTTTCCTGATTGATATACACTGTTGGAATAAATATTTAACAACGGATAATCTCAACACATGGTAATCGAGGAGAGGTGTGTTGGAGAAAGTCTATAGAAAGTTTTCGACAGACTATCCAATGGATTTAAACCGCTATTACCAATGAATCAAGTTGGTTGGAAACACTCATTTGTTGGATTTGAATATTGACTTGGTTGTTGGTTAACCACAACACTCTTTGCTAGTTTTAAATATTGGCTTGGATGTTGTTTATAGGGATTGAACTCATGACCTCAAGTTTGAAAGGAATCAATGTGACCTGGACAACTTTGTTATTTGCAATATAAAAGATATATATAAGATTTATAAATATAAATACATATTATAAATTATACATGCATAAATTAATATATATTTTATATATATATCATAAATTATTTAAAATAAAATGATTATAAATTAATTAATTTCAATTCTTGTGTATTTTGTATAAGAATTAAATATAAAATAAATATAAATTTATAAATAAAATTATCACATTTTAGAATAAAAAATATTTATATATGTGTTACCATTTTTTTATGTTATTGAATACATTAAAATTAGATAAATCTCTATAAAATGTATTTTTAAATTTTAAATATTATTATTGGATGTTGCAAATTATATCATACATATACAAATTTCTTTAATAAAACAACCTTAAAATTTATATTATTACTTTTATATCATTTATTTAGATTTTTTTCTCAGCATTTTCATAATTTTTTATTAATTCTCATCTCACCGATTTTTGTATTAGAATATCCACCGATATCTCCCAATATATATGCAAAAACCAATATTTTCATCATTGATATATATATATATATTTCATTAATTTATTTATAAAATGGACAATAAAAAAAGTAGTTTAAAAAATATTAAAATGTTAAAACTATTATGATTAAAAAAAATGTTCTCTATAAATATTGTATGAAGCTAAAAATATAATCATAAAATTGTTTTGTTACTGGCTAGGTCATATTTATCATACAACTATATATAGTGAAAAGATTTCATATTTATAAGACAATAATTACTTTTGGAACAAATTATGTGTGATATTATTATCCACTATAATAACATTTTTTTAGTGAGTAATAATTTTCATAGAAAAAAATGTTTATGAAAGTTTACTTTTTTTTTCTTTTACAGGTAAATTGCTTTTGTAACAAAGTATATTAGTTGACCATTTGCAATGGTTTAAATCAATCACAATAATAGTTTCGTCGATGGATATTTGTTGTTGCAATTATAGTCAATAAATAATTACATATAAACAACTAACAATTCAATTTGCGACCAAATAAGTATGTTAAAAATTTGTGATAGCTTAAATAAATAAATTTGCCAACCATTTCAAGAAAAAAAAATAAAGAGGACAACAATTTGGGCCATGCATCAAGCCCCAATATGGTTTTAAAGTGATCCAGTAAGGTGCATATGGAAGTAATGCACCATAAATGTAAAGAAGATACATAGTGCTCATTGTTCTAAGGTTCATGAGGTAGTAACTTTTGATTTAGATAAATACTCAATTTTAATTCTCACACTGTGTCAAGGGTATATTGTTGATTGAGTGTTTTTCAAGTAGCAAATTCATGCAAAGAAAGAAAGAAGATTAACAAAGTTGTCTTATTTACTTTTGTTCAATGATAATTAGGACCAGGTTAAATGAGATTTTAGGATCTTAGTTCGAAAGTGTTAAGGGTTCCTACTCTAATTTTATTTTTTTATTCCAAAATCTTCAAAGAGGGAGATTATTAGTGTATTAGTTTCAATTAATAATTTTACTCCAATTATTATTTGTTCACAACTACTTTGCCATCACTAAATTTTATACTGACATATTTGAATTGAAGACACAAAATATATCAATGCTCAAATTATTATGTTTCAAGTTTGAAATTGGAATAAAATAATAGTATTCCAAAATACATGTTTTAGTTGTAATAGTACATTATAGGTGAATTTTGGATACTTGAATGCAACTAGTATAAAAAGAGGGAAAATGGGTTAGATGTTAGACGTTTTGAACATCTAACAAGGGATACTCAAATAAGACTATAGAGGGCACTCAATAGCCTCTAGTATATTTTTACAAAACACTTTTTTTTTTTTTTTTTCAAATTTTAATAAAAAGTTTCCTAACTTTTATAAAATTCATTTGCTTAGTCTGATACACTAAAACATAGGATTTTGTCATAAGAAAGTTTAAAAGAACTTTTTGTGTGTGTGTGTGTGTTTGTATAAGAAAGAAAGCCATAAAATTCTTGAGGATATCATTATTATTTCCTAAGTTCCAAAAACTTCTAAAATCAAGATTTTATTAAATAATTTGTCACATCTCAAAATTTAAAATTATGGTTTAATTATAACAAATGGGTTAATTGACAAATCTAGACATTAAAATATGAATTGAAAGATAATGATATCATGTGTTTAGAAATTTTAATTCTGATGTACAAGTAACAAACAAATTTCTTTGTTTGTTATTATTCAATATATTTCCAATTAATGATATTAGTGTAATACTTTATTTTATAATTTCAAAATTTAAAGTTTTATTTCTTTTAAAGCTTAGATAACATGCTCCAAAAGAGAGTTATATGCTCTATTTGATGTCTGTCTTGTGCAAAAATTTCACTAAGAATGAGAAACATATCATTTTAAAAGTTGTAAAATTTAAGATAAAAAGTGACGTTTTTTTTTTGTTTTGTTTTTTTTTTTTTTTTTTTTTTATGATGGTGATACTCAAAATAATTCTTTTTTGGAATTTTATCTTTGATAATTTTACTTGGGCGAAATTTTTTTTTAAATAAAAGTTGTCAATTTATAACTAAAACTCAAAAATCAAATTTTGATTGACTTAGAATTAGGTTTTGAAAGTATTTTTATTGGATTCAAATGAGGCATATTCCATTATTCACATTAAAATTAAAGTGAATAGAGATATAGATGACAAAAGAATAGTGCCTAACATACGCACTATTTGTGACACATAACCCCACCTTTTTTTTTTAAGCAACATAGCGGTTAAAAGCAAGCAACTAATTGTCCTCAAGAAGCTTCTATGGGGTGTTCAATTTTAGAATACTCAAGTGTCCCACAATTTACCGATTTCTCATACCTATTTTAACCATTTTAAAATTAAATTTTAAGGTGGAAAATGACTTATGTGCCACCAAGTAAACTAACACCACTTTGCTAATTTCTTAGCCACTCATTTAAGAAAGCAGCTAACTAATTGTCAACTTACTAACCACCAAGAACAATTTGCAGAGAAACACCACTTACTCTTAATCATATTTCAATTAGTTTAATAAGCTTACCAACAAACTAACTAACTTTTGTAATTGATTAATCAATTAATTAACTAACCAACTCATTAATCTTCATTAAGGGATTAAGGAAACTTAAGTTAACCCTTAATTAAATTCAGATCATTATGAATTTTGTTAGCAATTTCAGGTAGGAAAGGAAAAGGTTGAGAATTCTAGTCATGCATTGAGTCTCAATATGGTTTTCAAGGTAATCAACTAAGGAGACCATGGAAGCACTACATCATGTACGTGAATAAGATGCCTATATAAGTGCCAACCGATCTCAAATTTGATATTGTTAACTTTTCAATCTAGATAATTACTCACTTTTCATTCTCACCCACTATGTGTCATAAGTCTATTATTGATTGATTGTGTTTCAAGTGATAAATTCATGTAAAAAAGAAGGAAGATTAATAAGATTATGTTATTCTTGTTGAATAATTTTAGTCAAGGTTGGGTTGAGTAAGATCTTAGGATCTTAGTTTGAGAGTTTTAGGGGATCCTATTGTAATTTTATTATTTTGTTCCAAATTGGCGAACATGGAGATTATTAGTCTATTAGTTTAAGTTGACAATTTTACTCTAATTATTATTAGTTCACAACTACTTAATGACTTTATAATCACTGATTTTTATAACGACATATTCAAATTGAAGGCATAAAAATGAAGCTCAAGTTAGTATTTCAAGTTTGAAATTATAACAAAATAATGGTGTTCCAAAATACATGTTTTAGTTGTAATTGTACATTATAGGTGAGCTAGATGCTTGAAAGCAACTAGGAGTGCAAGATGACAAAAGTATACAAAAATAAGGAAAATGGGTTGGCTATTGGATGTTTAGAACATCTAAAAAGGGATGCTAAATTGAGACCATGGATGACACTCAAGTACCTCAAGTGTTTTTTTCCAAATGTAGACCCAAAATTTGTCTTAACCTATTTTGTTAGAGTTTTTTAGGTCCAATTCCATCTTAATTTTCAACCCACTTTTTTAGGCCCAACCCATTAAGAACCATACATAAAGAAAATTTTAGGGTTTCGTTTCTCTTTTCTTTCTTCCTCGTTGCAGTAGTTACCCACCCCTTGGCTTATTGTCATGGACTTAGTCTTTTCCTAAGCTTGTGCGACACTTAGACAAGTTAAGACACTTGATCTTGCTAAGTCAGCCTTACTCTCAATACTTAGCTTGTCAGGCTAAGACGCTCACGACTTGGAAGCTTTAGAAGGCATAGTAGGCGACTCTTAAAGAATGAAAGCTTTTATTACTCAAGGAAGCCTTTACAAGTGCTTTGGGGAACTCACTTGCTTGGTTGGTTAGGTACTTGGGTGGTCTTGGGGTGGTGCCTTGGCCAAATGAGACCCTTGCCTATTTATAGGCGCTAATGGAACTCTCTAGAACCTTGGAGGGTTCTTTACAATTCAAGAATATTCTAGAACACCCTACACCATTCTATGTACAAGTCTTATGTACAAAAGATCTCTAGATTTCTCTATAAAGCCTTGGACTTCTCTCATGCCTTCCACCTTAGTGTAGAGATGTGTGGACATCTCTAGGCATCTCTAGAACCTTCCACACTCTTCCCACCAATGGCTTAGTGTAGATGGCTCCGGGAATCTCCAGAAGCTTCCTGGGCTCTATATAAACCCATGGGGAGGCCCATTTGAAGCATCCTGTGACATTATGCTCTTCTTTTTCCTTTTTTTTTTTGTCTACTATTTTTATTTTCTTTTCTCTCAATTTTCTCTCTCACTCATTCCTCAATAGCTGCCACAATCCACATCTCCACCATTACGGCTTGTTGCACACCATCCATTGTAACAGTCGCTATCGACCACCAGTCATTGCCATGACGGGGTGGTTAGTCCCTCATTTCCCTCTTTCTCTCTCTTATTCTCTCACACACTCTCTCTCTCACCTCATCCATACCCTTTTTTCATTATTATCGTCACCTATCTTACCCACATTGATAGCACCGATGGTATTGCTACACAATGAACATGTCATTGGTAAGAAGTTTGCTTCAAACCATAAAAACACTTCCTCAATCTATATACAAGGTCCTTTTTACTAGTTCCATAAAACCTTTAGATTGTTGCATATAAATTTCCTTCTCTAAATTGCACTTTGTTAGAAAGCTGTTTTTACATTTAATTGGTCCAACTCCATGTCTAATGTAGCAACCATAGCAAAATTTTAAAAAACTCAAATTGAAGTGCATTTTACAACAAAAGAAAAAGTTTATTGTAGTCAATTCATGCCTTCTATTGAAATTCTTTTGCTAGCAATTGAGCTTGTACTTTTTCCCTTTCATTTGCATAAAATGGTTTCCATTTAATTTCATGTTCCTAACCCCTAAACTTAGACTCGATTTTTCGCAAACAAACTTTTCTGTCAAAAAAGAGTCACTATAGGGTTTTATTTTTTATTTTGTTTTTTTTTAAAAAAAATAGTGGCGATCCCAACATTTAAAAAAAAAAAAAGTTATTCACAAATAAAAAGAAAGTCTTGTTGTCTAGTAGGAATGCATATGAAAAAAGGAGTCCACAACTAGATTTTATTTTCATAAAATTATACACCCACGTTATTGATTGTGTGTTAAACAAAGGAATTATAATTGTGTGTGCCAACAAAGAGGATAGCAGAAGGATCAACATACTCATATGGAGGAAATCACTAAAAGGAAGAATATAATTAAAAAAAGGCTTAATTTAATCTACATACAGTAATTTATTGATAAATATATAATTTATTAATTTATTGATAAATAAATAATTATTAATGTATAGAGAGTATTATGTTTAAACCAAACACTACTTATACATGTATAGCTTATAAATCCAAAAGTAATGGATCCAATCAAAACTTAATATATAAAAGCATAAGAGACTCTAATCAAATGATTATTAATTGTAGAAAATAGAAAAACTCTTAAAAGGAAGAGATGTAGTATCAAAACTTAATGTCGTAAAAGTTGCAGAGGATTTAAGTATACGATAATTTGAGAAAGAGTTGAATTGGGAAAATTCGGAGTTATAAAAAGTTAATATTATATTATAAATTTTTATTTTTTATTTTCATATGTACTTCATTAATTATTAATTGATATTTCCTTAGACCCCTAAAGATCTTTAAAATTATTAGGGTCCATTTGGTCATGTTGTTTGAAGCTTGTTTTTAAAAATTGTTTTAAGTTTAAGAACAAAAAAAACAATTTTTTAGTGTTTTATAAAAATAAGAATGTTTGACATATTTTTTTTTAAATAAAAAATAAAGAACTTGTTTGAATAAGCAATTTTAAAAAATAATTTTTCTGTTTTGATTTTGTTAATATATTATAAATTCAATTTATATAATATTCATTAAATTTAATTCAAATCTTATTAAAATAAAAATAATTTTATAATTATAAATAAATTAAAAAATAAATAGTTTTAGTAAAACTAGAGCGGTAATATTATAATAGAATCATAACTTATATTTTTTATATAAAAAAATACTCTTTCAATATATGTTAGAAAGATAAGGGTATTAACGTCTACAAATTTTTTTTAATAATAATAATAATAATAATAATAATAATAATAATAATAATAATATTATTATTATTATTATTATTATTATTATTATTATTATTTTATTTAAAATGAATAAAAAAATAAATTTTAACCTTTTAACATGTAAATGAATCAAGTTTTTCATCATATGCATACATCTAATACTCAATTATATATAGACATAATATTTTAAGATGTTTTGATTTAATCTGTAATTAATTGGATTTATGTTTTGAATTCTAAATTATTCTTTAAAATTAAAAGGTTCATTAAATAATTTTAATTATTAATCATGTCTTACTCAATTTATAATCCATTTACCTAGTGAGAAATTCAAAAAATATAGTTGAGTGTAGAAACAATAAAATTATTACTCATAATATATTAGTTTTGATCTATTTTTTCTTTTTTCAGTGATTAGTTCTATTTTTTGAATTCCAAATTATTTTAAATTTTTTTAAAACTTATTAATAAATCCAATACCAAGTGTCTCTTGATTTGAAGTTTATTTTTCTAATGAGAAAATTTATAAAAATATAATTATGCGTAAAAAAAAACAATAGAGTCATTGTAAATCAATTTTAATCCATAATTTTTTGTTATTAATGAGTTCATTATTTGAGTTCCAAGTTAATTATTTTTAAAATTTATTAAAATTGTTAATAAATCTAATGTATTAAGTCTTGTTTATTTATAATTTATTTGTCTAGTGAAAAAAAAATAAAAAATAATGATTTGATATAGAAAAGAAAAATAGAGTCGTTGTACACCAATTTTTTTGTTCATAGATTTAAGGTATTAATTGATTCATTATTTCATCTTTTAATTTATTTTTAAAAATGATCACTAGACTCATTAGTAAATTCAATACATCAATTCTTCTGTAATTAAAAGTTTATTTGTTTAGTTAAAAAAATTGGAAAATAATAAGTTTATGTAGAAAAGAAAAAAAAAATAGAGTCATTCTAAACCAATTTTTATTCATAAATTTCTAGTGTTAATTGATTCATTATTTTAGTTTTAATTTATTTTAAAAAATTATTGGACTCGCTTATTTAATTTGAAGTTCATTTGCCTAGTGAAAAAAAAATAGAAAAATAATGATTATATACAAAAAAAAAAAAAGAAAAAGAAAAAATAGAGTCATTCTAGACCAATTTTTGTTCATAAATTTTTTGTATAAATTAGGTCACTATTTGAGTGTTAATTTTTTTATTTATAAAAATACTAGACTCATTAATAAATCCAACACATTAAGTCTTATTTAATTTAGATTTCATTTGTCTAGTGAAAAAAATAGAAAATAATGATTCTATATATATATATATATATATATATATATATATATATATATATATATATATATATATATATATAAAAGTGGTTCTAAACCAATTTTTGTTTATAAATTTATGATATTAATTGGTTCACTATTCGAACTTTAAGTTATTTTTAAAAAATAGAAGACTTGTTGATAAATTCAATACATTAAGTTTTTGCTTATTTTGGAATTTATTTGCTTAGTGAAAAAAAAAATTGTAAAAATATGTTATATGTAAAGAAGAAACCAATCAAATCATTTAAAATAAATTTTGATTTATGATTTTCTAATATTGTTGAGTTGCATGATTTTTTAGTATTAATTAATTAATTGGTTTTTGAGTTTCAAATTATTTTTTAGAATTAATAAATTTTATGTATGAAACATAGTTTGATTTGGAATTCATTTACTTCATAAAAAATTTTCGAAAAGTTAAAAGAAATTTATTTTTAAAGAAATTTAGAAAACCATGAGTAATTTAAAAGAATATTATATTTGAATTTTTTTTGTATTAGTATTAGATCATGGAGGAAGAAAAAGAATAATATCATATTCAATTTTATTTGTTTTTTTATAGCTTTTAAAAGTTCTCTGTGTTTTTCTTTTGTTTTTAAAAAATTAATAAAAACAACTTCTAATTGTTATAAAAAAACTGTTTTATATTTTACTTTTTTTTGAAAAATTGAATATTGAGAATAATTGTAGTGTTAACCAAACACCATACACACGAGCAGAGAATAAAAAATAAAACAAAATCATTTTTTATATATAATAAGTGTAAATAACATTTTTTTTTTTGAAAATTGAATACAAATAAAATTGAGAAAATAAATTGACACTTCTTTTTTGTAAATAAATAAATTAAAATCATTAATTCAAAATCATTTTTTATAAAATTTGTGAAACCTAGGTTTGGTTAATCTTGATTTTGATGATAACAAAATAAGGTTTAGAACTAATGATTACATTTTAAGTGTGATTAGGCAAGACAACTTCCAAAGTGGCAATCCAAGGACAAATCAAGCCAAGGAGAAATCATGAAAAAGAAGACCACCTCAAAGAGAAGAGTTTTTCAAGACCAAAGTTTCTTAAGATCTCTTTGTAATGTTGTTGGTGCACTAGGACTTTCATGCATTTCATTCTTTATTTATGCACCAAAATCATCCAAGAGTAATATTGTTTTAAATATCTTAAGAATTGGATGATTTCATGTTTTCAACTAAAACCTTGTATTAAATGATTTTCAAACTTGTGTTAAAAGGTTTTAAGTTGAAAAAGGTTGAGTGTTGAGCCAAAAAAATGGCTCAACCGGTTCAACCGATCGACCGGTTGTGCTCGTCCGGTCGAGGACCGGTTGAGGGAGGCAAAAAAGTTTCTCTCTCTCCCAGTGGCCTTCTCTTCCTGGTCAAGGTTGAACCTCAACCGGTTGAGGTCCGGTTGAGGTTCGGTTGAAGTCCGATTGAGGCCCAATGGTCACTTTTCCTAACGGCTAGTCAACCGGTCGACCCCTAGCTCGACCGGTCGAACCCCCAACGGCTAGTTTGACTTTTTTCTTCTATAAAAAGGCTTCAATCTTCATTATTTCATGAGCTTAACCTTCCCAAATCATTCTTGAATATATTTAAGCCTTGGAAAAGTGTTTTTGAGTGCACCATTGTTTCATAACTTGCATATCTTTAGTGCACCATTCAATCCTAGTTTTTCTTGTATCTTTGAGCCTAAAGTTTTATTACTAGGATTTTTGTAAGATCATTATTTGTATATCTTTGTGAGGAATTTTCTTAAGTGAGGGGTATCACTTGAGAGGTTGTTCAAGAGAGGGATATCTCTTGAAGAAGTGTAAAAGGTGCTTGGAGCCAAAAGTCCAAGAAGGTGAATTGGAACCATAATCTAATTGTAAAGAGATTGGAAGCTTGGTTGAAGCTTTAAGATAGTGGAACCCTCACTCCGTTAGGAGGTTGAGGAGAGTGGACGTAGGCAAGGAAGTGCCGAACCACTATAAACTCTCGTGTTTGCACTCTTTCTTCCCTAACTCTTTTAAATTATATGCAATTGTCTTTATTTTGTTTATTATATACTTGCATATAATTGTCTTTTATTTTTGCATAGTTTAAATTTGTGAAAAAGAGACCATCACCCTATTTACCTCCCCCCCCTCTAGGGTGATTACCATAGTTTAGAGTAGCCTCAAATTCCTAACAAAATCCTTTGAAATTTCTTGAAATTTATTTTTTTAATATCTTTTTTTATTTAGTTCAATAAATTATTTTGCATAATTCTCTTATTATTTATTTTGTGTATTCTTGTAATTAGATTTCATCATTATTTGTGTGTATTGATTTTCACTATGACTTGTACATACTCATTGCATGATTATTTTTCTTGGTATCCATAATTAATTAATTAATTATTACAATTCCCTCAATTTGTTTAGTAGAGATCGTATGTATACGGGATTAGAGGGGTATTACGACTCATTATCGTACTTTACCAACAAGTAACCTGACCCCCAAACCCAGATTCGGTCTTTCACAAACTTGTTTTCCTTCAGGAGTCACACTTAGGGTTTTTCTTTCTTATTTTGTTTTTCCCTTAAAAATTAAAACAAAAATAAGTGGTGACTCCAAACCTTTTTTTTTTTAAATCAAATTTTCATTAAACAAATAAATAAAAGACGAGTTTTGCCATCGAGTGAGAACGCATCGTGTGAAATACAGGGTCCACTGATCCCTACGTCCACGAACTGTACCACACTCAACAATCCATTAATTAGAATGAAAGAGAAGAGTTCTAATAATAAAATTCTTGAAAAATCTCCTAAGTGTAGTTGTACTCTCAGGAAAACAAAACCTTAAGTATAAAAGGGTTAAATATATAATAGAGACAAACTCGTCAGCTCATTGGAAAGCTCAACCCCTGACATCCTGAACAAACTATAATAAAACTAATTTAGACTTCACACTTCAACCGGCAGCAGTATGTATTTTTAAAAACAAATTTCTATTTTTTAATCACCCGGCCAAAAGAGCTCTTATTATCTCCCAAAATCAAATAATTTTATTATTTGAGCGAGGTTGTTAATTTATCAAATATTTTATTTGGAGGTTTTATTGTATTACGACTCTTTTACACCCATTACAAAGATATAC
Organism: Vitis riparia; assembly: GCF_004353265.1. Taxonomy (NCBI): domain Eukaryota; kingdom Viridiplantae; phylum Streptophyta; class Magnoliopsida; order Vitales; family Vitaceae; genus Vitis; species Vitis riparia. Next base: position 6,473,408 of record NC_048444.1, read on the forward strand.
ACATCATAAAAGGTAAAAGGGTTAATAGATATGCATGGATAAATACAACTCCTCAAGATTTCACTGGGGGCATTCACGATTGTAAATTCCACAATTTTGCCCATTTGAAGGGGATCGGTTTGAATTGGGTAGGCATGCATCGTACCTTGCATTCCCACAGGGCACAGCTGGTTGATTAGCGTTGCTGGTGCGTCCAGTTACAGCTTGCCCTGAGTTTACTTGCAGCAACCTTCTACTTATTTCAGAATCCACGGAATACTCCTGCGAGTCCATGTCTCCAATCAGGCATTCCTCAGGCTGCTCGCTGCAGCGGTGGGTGTGAGTGTCATTGCTCTTTGCTGAAGTAGCTCTGCAAACATTTTTGGTGAGGAGCATCACCATTAGAAATAGCGCTACTGAAAAACCTTTCTTCATCTCGCCTCCCATCGTTTCTTCCCCTCTCTCACATGCCTGGAGCTGAGGAGAAAACAAGGCCATATATATTCAAAGAAACTAAATATATTATAGCTGGATTGGTTAATTAAATTATAATATTATGCACCGACAGGCCATGTTGCTGACCAAATGGACAAAGACTTCTCATTAGTTAATTTCTTTTCTTTGAGGGTCCATTATGGCAGGCCAAGTATAATTTTTGTTATTGTAATTAAGTAATCAATGAAATATATTTCTAATTAAGTTATTTAAATCTAAAAAACTGAGATTAAGTAGTAGATAGTTACATTTCAACTAATCAAGTCGTTGTAGGGTGCATGATTGACCTTCCTATCGAGACAATGACCATTAATTTCTACCTAATGCTCCCATCAATGGTTTACATTTTTCAAATACGAGCCTTTTTGTTCCCCATCTGCCTCGTCAAGAGACCCCCCTGCTTGTTTTCTTTCTTAATCACATAAAAAAAAAAAAAAAAAGCAAAAAAAAATTATGTATCTTCGTTGATTGATGAGTGGTTGTTTGGTAAACCAATTTAATAATAAATTTAATTTAAATTATTAAATAAATTAAATATGTTTGATAAAATAATTTAATGATATTATTTAAAGTAAAATATCTTTAAATAAAAAATAAAAAATAATTAACTTATTTTAAAATTTATATCTTTATTTTACATTTTTATTCCTTATTTGTCTTATTTATCTCCATCATCTTTTTTATTACTTTATAACTTTTATGGTTACTCGATCTGTTTTGCCTTAATTACAATTTATAAAGGTAAATATATCAATTTGATAATTTAAAATAAGTTTTAAGTTAATTTTATCAAACAACTTTAATATTTAAACTAAAAATTAAGTCAATAATTTAAATATACTTTAATTTAAAACAAACTTAAGTTATTAAATAATAAGTATTAAGTTTTATGAAATACCCCTTAATATATTACTTTTATTTATTTGATGGGTTTATTAAAAATCGAATGATTAATTCTAACATGTAGGATAATACTACAAGCTCCCACAAATTTTTGGCTTTTTCCTACATTGGTATGTTGTCCTAATTAATTGAAAGATCTATATTTAGTTGAACCTTTGAAATTGAGGTTAGTACTAGAGACTTAAAATTGATCATGCTTACTTCTCAGCTACCCTTTTCTTTAATTTATGATTTTAACCGGTTCAATATAATTCAGACGTCCACTTCTTGATAATACGTCGGACCAAACATTGAAATTTCTGCCAAACATTACGTAATACATTAAGAGTCTGATAAAAAATGACTTGATTGATCACAAGGACGACACCACAAATTAATACACTGTGAGTCAATTTATGCGGCCATTAATGGGGCCCTGTGGTGGGATATTTTTTTTAAAAAATTTCAAATTAGCAGTAGGATCATAGTATTAAAAAGTCTGAAAATTCAGCAGAGGAAAGCAACGATTTTTCTGTTTGGGACAATGGTCCATTGTTAGCATGAGTGTCTATTATTTACAATGTCTTTTACAATTTATTTAAAAAGATGATTTTTTTTTTTCAATTTTATTTTAAATAAAAAAAATGTTGCTTAACTTTTTTTATTTTATTTTCTTTTATTTTTTACTTAAAAATAATTTTGCCTTTTTATAAAAAGATTTTTTTAAATTTTATCTAAAAAAGAATTTTGCTTAAGTTTGATTAACAATAGGTTTTTTTTTTGTTTTTTTACAATTTTTATTTTTTAAAAGGAGAATTTGGCCTTTTTTTTAAAAGCTTAAATTTTATTTTATTTTATTTTTACAATTTTACTTTTAAAAGGAGAATTTTGTCCTATTTAAAAAAAAATATTTTTACAAGTTTATCCAAAAAAGAATTTTGCTTAAATTTTATTTTAAAAAATTTACAATATTTTTTTTTTTGAAAAAAAAGAGAGATTTTCTTTTTTCTAAAAAATAAATTTACGAGTTTATCCAAAAAAGAATTTTACTTAACTTATATATATATATATATATATATATATATATATATATATAATTTTACTTGAAAAAAAAAATATTTTTTGCTATTTACAAAATAAAACAATCCAATTTTTTTTTTTTAAATTACAATTTAATTTATAAAAGGGTTCCCATAAAAAATTATTCTTATAAGGAAAAAGTTTTTTTTTTAATAATTATTTACAAAAGATGTTTTAATCACCTCTTTTTTATTTACCAAAAGCGATTTTTTTATTTGATTTTATTTAGAAATATTATTTATTCAAAAAACTTAATTTTATATTTTGAGAAAATGACTATAGATTTGATTTATTTTATTTTATTTTAAATTTAGTTTTTAATATAAACTACTATGGAACGATTTTAAAAAAAAATCCATTTATCAAAAGGGGGGTTTCAGATTTTATTTTACTGAAGCAAAAATTCAAATTTTATTTTATTTAAAAAATTGATAATGAAAAAAAAAACTGAAAATATACAAATAAACATAAATCAAATAAATAAAATAAATAGAGGAGGTGGGAAGTATGCTCTTAGCACATATGAGTCTACATCAGTAGAGACTCTCCTTGATGTCGAAACAAACTCTACACAGGTGGAGCTCAAAATAGTACAAATAAATGGCATCACTCTCTCACCAAAAGAAATAAAATCCAGAAAATACAAAGAAAGCAGAGCCAGAGAGTAGTTGTTTTCCCTCTCCAAAATGTTGTCCACCACCTCTGCAAACTTAGGGTCTTCTACACTTTTATAGGTCTTCAACTTGGTCATCAAGCCACATGGAGGGCATCCAGGCTTAGCTAAGAGAAACAAAATTGGACCATGCACAAAATCGAAATATGGGAAAATGAGAACAAATCAATAATATACAAGCCTAAAACAAATTCCAAACACATATATTAACAACTTAAGCCTAAATCCATACCAATAATCAATAGCAACTAAGGGCTCATTCAAATCAAAGCTTAAAGCAATCAATGCCCAAAGCAATAAATCAAATGCCAAAGACACAAATCAAATACATGAGTGGTCCAAGTAACATAAACAAACCAACCACAAGCCCAAGTTAACTCCAATCAAGCCCGAAACAATTAAAGTCCAAGATCTTTAATGCCCACAAGCAATCTAAAATTAAGCTTAATTGATCAAATAAGCTTAAAACTAATATGCAAAGCCCCCGCTCCCACAATAAAAAATAAAAAAACAAAGCTAAAACAATCACTCTGCAAATCAATAAGGAGAAAGGCTTACCTCTGTTTGAAGAACACTTGACTACTAAGTGGCAGTGGCGAGGAAAATGCAGGCAACGATGTTTAGATGTGGATGGTGACAACATGGTGGTGTGGCAATGGGTGGCGACTATAGATAGTAAGGGATGAGGGTGTGGCAGCATGGAGTGTAGGGCGACAAAGATAGAGAGGTAGTGTGGACCATGGGTGATATGGGGAAGGAAAGAGAGAAAAAGAAAAACAAGGTGAGAGAGAGAGAATGAAAGAAAGATGAGATGGGATCGTCAGTGGTGGGGGCAGACACAGACAATGTTGTCGACCAAAATTGACGAATCTTTGATTTTTCTTATTTTATATGTTGATGATATGCTAATTGATACTAAAATTACATCAAAAATTGAACATTTTAAGTGTATATTAAGTAGTGAGTTTGATAAGAAGGAAATTCTTAGCATTGAAATACAAAAAGGCAAAAAAAAATGAAAATCATGAATATCTTAAAAGGAAATATCATAAAATTAGGGAATGAAATTCATTAGGACATATATTGTTATCGAAAATCCACACATAAGAGAATAAAATCGATACATTGGCCAAAGTTTTTCTTAAGGATAAGTTCAAGCATTGTTTGGACATTATTCATTTTCCAATTTGTTGAAGATGGAAGATCAAGTAATCCTACGTTGGAAAGATACATGTAAAGATGTTTATAAGTTTGAGAATTCCAGTAAATGTTCCACATGTTTAATATTTTGTATTTTAATAACATTGTGTAAAGAACTTTTCTTTGTCACACAACAATAAGTTTATTATTCATAGAATATTCTTACAAAACAAGGAAAGAAAATAGGAAAACACTTTTGACTCCAATGGTGCGTGGTCTTGGATATGATTGAGACTTCTAGAGTTTTGAGGGTTTTAGGAATTGTAATTATTCCTTCAAGAACATTGAAGTAATTTCTTCTTTCTTTATAGATACCACCACATTGTTGAATCATATTAAATTTTGTATTTTCATGTGATTGCTTAAGCATTTATTTTCATATTCTTGTTTATTGTTCACTTACATTTATGTAACAATAACAAAAACATTGAAAGTTATGTAAAAGTCAATCTTTAGTATTGAAAATCACTTTCAAGTATCATACCAAATACCCTCAACCAGTATAATTGGATGCTAAAATAAAAATTTGAATGTAAGAGTTAGAACTCGTTTGATAATGGTTTTAAGAAACGTTTTTAATTTTTTTAACACTGTAAATTTTTTGTTATTTAAGTATTAAAGTATTTTCTAAAATTACTTCCAAAAGCATTCTTAATCTTTGATGTTGAAAAACACTTTTTAAGTACATACTCAATATGTACCCCCATCTAGTCCAACTTGTATATATGAAAAAAAAAATAGAATATAATAGGTATAGAATGTTACCAAGTGTATACATAACTCTCATATGGCTGTTGGTTCTAGCCTGACCCTTTATTCAATGATTGGAATAAGTTGCAAAAGAGTTGAAAAGTGGGTTGACTCAAAATTTTCCTATAAAAGTGAGTTGAAGATGTAATTTTTTTATTATCAATTTTTTTAAAAGTTTAAACTTGTAAGATTTGAACTCATACCTACACATGGATAGACGGAGCTCATACCTACACATGGATACACAAAGAATTTGAATTCATATTCAATATAGAGAAGAAGACATGTAATAAATATGCAAATTATGGAAAGGTAGCTCCAACCCCATCAAACCAAGTTCTTATAATATATTGAACTATCAATTTTCTTAAAAACTTAAACTTATAAAATTTGAGTTCAATGTGTATTTTATACTCCTTAACAATAACTAAATAGCAACAAAGTATTTGTCCAAATATAAATTTATGCTAAACTATTTTATTTTTAAAAAATTGATTTTTACAAAAAAGAATTTTTTTAAAAAATAAAAATAATGTAATTTGCAAATTATTTAAAATTTTATGAAAAAAAATTATCAAATGAAACTTGTTCCTTGAAAAGATAAATTCTATATAAAAAATCGAAATTTATGCTAAACTTGTTTTTTTTTTTTAAATGATTTTACTTTTTATTAAACTTATTAAACTTTGATTGCTTTTTTAGTGTTTATACAATGAATTATTTTTACATTAAATTTATGTTTTAAAAGGATAAAAAAATTATTCTAAACAAAAATAGTCACCTAAAGAGAGTTTCTTAAAAAAAGTTTTATTTTAAGAAAAGTTCAAAGCAAAATCATGATTTCTTAAGAAAAAAAAAACTTAAAAACAAAAGTTGTCATTTGAAGAGAAAATTTTAAGTTATTTAACTATTTTTCTACATTTTTAATCTTTGTATTAAAAAATGGTTTTCAAATTATGATTAAAATGGTTAAATTTTAAATTATTTAAAATTTATCTCATAAATTAATTGAAAAATTAAAGCAAAATAAAAATTATTCAATTCATAATTTTATTTTTTTAAACTTAAATAAAATAAAATCCATAATGGTTTTATAAAAAAAACCAAAAAGAATATAAAAATAAATTAGTTTTTAATTTTAAAAATAATTAATTAAATTAATTTAAAGACCAAAATATTTTTTTAATCAATAAATGTAAAATAGAGCTATTTTAATAGGACATCGTGTAATTTATATTTTTATAAATATTATTATTTAAAAATAATATATAAATGTAATTAATTGACAATTTTATTATTTATAAATATTATATCCACAATAAAAGATAATTAGTTTTATATATTGAATTTAGTACATAAAAAGAATTAAATTTATAATATATTAAATATTTTTATTATTATAAAATATCTTATTAGTTAAAAATTATTATTAAAAATAAGAAAACGTGACTTTAGGATAATTTTTATTTTTCTCAATTTTTTTAGAAAATTGAAACTTCAAGGAAGATTTTATTTTATTTTATTTTAAGAAATAGTCCTTATAAGAGACTATTTTTGTTTGAAAGGATGTTTAAGAAATAGTCTCTTTACGGGAAGATTTTTGTTTTTAAAGAACTTTTTTGTTTTCAAGAAATCATCTCTTCGAGGGTGAATAATACATATAAGGGTAGTTTTGTAAATATCTTCTCCATCATCTTCCTCTACATCATATCGCTGCCTTACAATTAATTATCCAGGGATCCCGGAGTACGGGCATCACGGGTGTGAAGCTGTGGTTCAACGGTAAAAGATAAGAACATCAAATCAACCAATCTGCTTTAGAAGCGTCGTGTCACGGGCCTAGAGTTCCGGCCGTTGCGACAATCGGCCCTCTAAAATACCTGTTACCCCATTCTTTTCTGTGATGCGAAAAACACCAGTAGAATTACAGGAAGTAGAGAGAGGAGAAACGCAGATATGGGAATTAAAATGACGAGAGGCCCCTCTTCATTGCTATTGATCTACACAGTGATGATACTCTTCCACGCAAACATATGTAAAGCCGCCACTTCACTGACGAACAACACCTCCACCACAATCATGGGATGCAATGGCGACCAGGGAGAATGCCTGGTAGTGGATCTGGACTTTGAGGAGCAGTTCTTCATGGGCTCTGAGACAAGCGACAGCAAGGCGAGTGGATCTACTGCATTCAACATTTACAGACTCATCGAGAACCGCGGTAAAGCTATTCCTTGTGGAGTACGACCGTATGCTGCGTGCTTGTCCACGAAAAACATCATCCGTAGAAACCCAGAAAAATGTGGTTTGTACAAGCGCCGCTGCTGATGCTGAAATGGAATAGGCGTACAGTCATCTTCCCATTTCTCTCTAGTAATATCTTGCGCATATCTATCTCCAGTCCCTTTATGTTTATATGTATCATTGTGTTTGAATTCTCTATCGTGTAACCGCAAGTGGTGTAGTGTGTTTATGCAATTTCAATGATCATAATCGGAGAATCATGTTCCGACGCGATGAGTTTCTTAAATTATTTTTATAAATATTATTATTTAGAAACGATGTATTAAATGTAATTAATTCACAATATTAATATTTATAAATATTATATCCATAATAATAAATGATTAGTTTTATATATTAAATCTAGTACATAAAATGAATTAATTTTATAATATATATTAAATATTTTAATTATTGTAAAAATATATTATTAGTTAAAAATAAGAAAATGTCACTTTAGCGAAATTGTAATTTTCTTATTTTTTTTTCTTTTTAGAAAATTGAAACTTCAAGGGATGAATTTTGTTTTGGAAGAACTTTTGTTTCAAGAAATAGTCAGAGACTATTTTTGTTTGAAAGAATTTTTTTGTTTTCAAGGACGAATAATACATATAAGGGTAGTTTTGTAAATATCTTAACCATCATCTTATTGTGTTGACCTGCCTTACAATTATCCAACACCCCCAGAGTGCGGGCATCACGGGTGTGAAGTTGTGGTTCAACAGTAAATGAAAAGCCCCCCGGGTGAGGGCATCACGGGTGTGAAGTTGCTGTTCAACAGTGAAGGAAAAGCCCCCCGAGTGAGGGCATCACCGGTGTGAAGTTGTGGTTCAACAGTAAATGAAAAGCCCCCCGGGTGAGGGCATCACGGGTGTGAAGTACCTGTTCAACAGTGAAGGAAAAGCCCCCCGGGTGAGGGCATCACTGGTGTGAAGTACCTGTTCAACAGTGAAGGAAAAGCCCCCCGAGTGAGGGCATCACCGGTGTGAAGTTCTGGTTCAACAGTAAAGGAAAAGCCCCCGGGTGAGGGCATCACGGGTGTGAAGTTGCTGTTCAACAGTAAAGGAAAAGCCCCCCGAGTGCGGGCATCACGGGTGTGAAGTTGTGGTTCAACAGTAAAGGACGGGAACATCAAATCAACCAATCTGCTTCTGTAGCCTCGGCCCTCTTATCCCATTCTTTTATGTGATGCGAAAAACACCGACATAATTATTAAATGGCAAGTAGAGAGAGGAGAAACGCAGATATGAAAAGTTAAGAGAGATTTTTAAATAAAATTTGAAAAAAAAATTTGGAAAAATATAGTCGAGGTTGTTGAGTACACAGTACACTCTACAATCTTATTTGAGCATCCCTTGTTAGATGTTCTAAACTTTTAACATCCAACCCATTTTCCATATTTTTACACTTACTACATCACTTTAAAACCATATTGAGGCTCGATGCATGGCTAGAATTGTCATCCTCTTTATTCTCTTCTCAAAATAGCTAGCAAAGTTATATGATAAAATCTTGCTTTGAGGGATTTTAGAACTTAGAACATAATAATGATATTCTTTAGATTTTTAGGGCTTGCTTTCTCCGACATGAAAAATAAGTTTTTTTAAAGCTTTTATCTCTATATATATATATATATAGAAATCTTATGATAAAAGTTAGGAAGATTTTCAATAAAATTTGAAAAAAAAAAAAAAAAAAAAAAACTTTGGAGAAAATGCTCAAGGCACTTGAGTACCCTCCACGGTTTTGTTTGAGCATTCCTTGTTGCATGTTCTAAACGTTCAACAGAACATACTTTTAATCATTCCTTATTCGAATTATTATTATTAAAACATCCTTTCAATCATTCCTTATTACTATTACTATTATAATTAGTATTATTATTATTATTATATCACAGTCACTAGTCTAAATTTTAAATAGTCATTTAGTAATTTGTTCTAACTAATTTTTTATTACTTAAACTAATTAAGTTCAAATTATTACTAAGCAAGATTACCAAATAATATTAAATAAGGAAAAAACCTAGAAATGAAATAAAAATTGTTTTCTAATTAATCATAATAATAAATAAATAGATTGTTTAAATTAGTATTATTATTATTATTATTTAAGATCATTAAATAGTATAAAATAAAAAAAGCATAATATGAAGCAAATATCATATTAGTTAATAATATATATACACATTTTTAAGGAATAAGTAGTTTTATATTCTCTCAAAGAATAAATATTTTAAGAAGAGTTTTTCATATTGTGGACCCCGCATTTCGGCTTATGTGTTTCCCACTCGATGACGAGCTCGATTTTTATTTTTTGAAAAAAAATGGTTTTTATTGATTATGAAAAATGACTTGAAGTCGCCACTTATTTTTGTTTTATTTTTAAAGGGTAAACAAAATAAGAAAGAAAAACCCTAAGTGTGACTCCTTATTTTGGAAAAGGTGGTCTGTGAAAAACCGAATCGGGTTCGGGGGTCAGGCTACTTATCGGGAAGGTACGGTAAAGACTGTAGCACCCTTCTAAGTCCCTAAAGTCGGGTCTCTACTAATAAAATGAAGCAATCATGACAATTGATGAGGGAATCAATGAATACTCAGAGTGATCATGCACATGTGAGAATCGAGACATGGATAGACAACGATTAGAGGAAAAATGGGTACATACCTGGGCAACGAGCCACCATGCGCTATCAATAGAGAGGGTTAGTACACCATATAGAGCACAAAACATATCACATACATCACTAAACAGGGATTAAAATTGTTAGAAGGAAAACTGGATTTTTGAAATTCATTTGAGAATCAGAATCTTATAAATTATTTGAAAATTGGATTCTTATGAATTAAATGTAAGAATGAGAACTTTTAGAAATTAAATTTGAAAGAAAAACGGGATTTTGAAGAATTATTTGAAAGTTCGGGATTTTTAAGAGAAATTAAGTTACGAAAATTGGGATTATGGGAGTTAAATTTCGAAAGGGATATGAATCGTAAGTTATTTGAGGCGTAGAAATTATGGAAGTTGATGTACAAAAATTGGAAATCTTAGAAATCATTCAAAGGCAAAATTTATAGAAATAATGAATAAGATGATAAAGATAATGATAATAAATAAGTAGCGGGATAAGTATGGGAATTGGAGCATGGGAAACTGAAAATTAAATTCGGAGATAAGACAATTGGAATTTCAAATAGCTAAATTTAGGAATCGGAATTTTGAAGAATTAGACTTTAATGATTGAAATTCTTAAGAGAAATAAATAGGTAAGTATGGAATAATGTTACTAATTAATCAAAACGATATTTGGACGGATGAATAGTGAATGGTGAGATTTGTGAGATAAAAAATTAAATTGGAAAATCGGATTTGGACGAAAGTGATATTTGAACGGATGAAAGTGAATAGTGGGATTTTGAAAATTAATTTTGAAAATCGGGCTTTTGAATAATTGAACTCTAATTATTGGAATTTATAATGATGATAACAAAGATGATATTTAAATGAATAAAAGTGAATGGTGGAATTTTTTTAGTCTAAAGGTTAAATTTGGAAAACCCGGTTTTGAATAGTTGAATTTTAATGATTGAAATAAATAAATAAACAAATATGGAATAATGATACTTATTAACAAAAATAATGTTTAAACGGATAAAATAAATAAATAAAAAATAGTGGAATTTTTCTAATTGAAAATTTGAATTAGGGCGTTGGATTTTTAAAGGATTAGGCTTTGAATAAATAGGTAGGTATGAGATTATAATACTAATTAACGAGAATAATATTTAGGCGAATAAAGATGGGTAGTAGAAATTTTTGAGATCGAAGTTTTAATTCAGGAATTGGATTTTTGAAGAATTGGATCTTATATAAATAAATAGATGCGGAACAAGAATCCTAATTAACAAAAATAAAATCTAGACGAATAATGGAATTTCTGGGATTGAAAAGTGAATTAAGACATGGGGTTTTCGAAAAATTGGACTTTGAATGGGTATGGAACAATGATTCTAATGGATGACGATAAAATTTAGACGAATTGTAGAATTTTTAGGATTGAAAAATTAAATTAAGACATAAGATTTTTGAAGAATTAGACTTTGAATAACTAAATAGACATGGGATAATAATTCTAATCGATGAAAATAAGGTTTAAACGAATTATTGAAAAATTAAATTACTAAATAAATATGGGATGGTGATTCTAATTGATGAAAACAAGGTTTAAACGAATTATTAAAAAATTAAGTTAAAGCATGAGATTTTCGAAGGATTAGACTTTAAATAAATAGGTAAATAGGGGAGGGTAATTCTAATGAAAATAAGATTTAAGCGAATTATGGAATTTTTAGAATTGAAAAATTAAGTTAGGGAGTTAGATCTTCGAGGGATTAGACTTTAAATAAGTAAATGAATATAGGATATTAATTCAAATTAAAGAAAATAACATTTAGACAAATAGTAGAATTTTAGGATTGAAAATTAAATTATGACATTGGAACTTTTTAAATGATTGAATTTTGGATAAATAAACTAATATAGGATGATAATACTAATTACCGAAGATAATCATTTAAAATGGGATAAAAAGAATAGTGGAATTTTTAGGAGTTCGAAAATTAAGTTAGGACATTGGATTTCTAAAGGGTTGGATTTTAAATTAGTATATAAATATGGGATACTAACTCTAATGGGTGATAATGAGATTTGAACTAATTATTGAAGAATTAAATTAAGACACATGATTTCTTTGAAAGCTTTAGACTTTAAATAGCTAGACATATATGGTGATAATTCTTAATTGATGAAAATGGGATTTAAATAGATTATTGAAAGATTAGATTAGGATATGGGATTTTTCAAGGATTAGAATTTAACTTTGATGACTGAGATTTTTAAAAGATGATAAATAGATGCGTACGAAGTAATAATAATAATTAACAATCATAATGTTTAAACTAGTGAAATTGAATAATATAAGCTTCAAGATAAAAATATAATTAACAATAATAATTTGTCTTTTAATTGTCTTTAAGATGAGTTAACTAAATGGGTAAAAATAAGATAACAAATAAAAGGAAATGATTTGATTAATTAATTATGGATATTAGAGGTTTTGTTTTTTTAAAAAAAATGATTATTTAGGAATTGGGCAGCCTGATGGGCTAACTTGAAGTGGGCATGGGCCACTTTAATAAGGGGAATTGGCATAAGGCCTTCATCAATGTAAATGGGCCTGGGCTCCAACTTAAGCCCAGGTCCAATGACATCAATGGGCAAGACTCATGGCTCCATCTTCAGCATAGGCTTGGGCCTGGGCTCCAAATTCAAACCCAAGCCCAAAGCCATCATGGGCAAAACCAAACACAAGATTAGGCCTAGTGCCTTATCTCAAGCCCAAAAACCAAAACTTCATCTTTTTCCTAGCTTCCCCCCCCCCCCCGCGCGCACGTCTGGCTGCTACACCTTTGCCACCTCTCCTCGGCGACGGCGCTCAGGGCTATGGATTTTCCAGGCTTGGTGGACAGCTCCTGGAGGATCTTGCCCTTCCAGGCGAAGATGGCGGCGCTGTCGCGGGCTATGGCAGCGGTGGCACTGTCGCGGGCTATGGCAACGGCGGCGCTGGCGTGGGCAGTGGCAGCGGCGGCGTGGTCTCGGAGCAATAGCAGCGGCGGCGCTGGTCCAGAAGTAATAGTGCAACGCATTGCATTGGGGAATCAGTGTCACAGAAAGCAATAGTTGGAGTGTTTCCTAGTGCAACTTCCTTAATAAGCTGGTGATGGAGAGTGACCTTGATGGAAAGGTTGGGAAAAGGCTGGAGAGATGGGTGAGCGTGAAGGTTAGAAAAAAGGGATATGGGCAGTTGATAAATGGGTGTGAAAGTCTAGAGAGAAATGGGTGAGTGAATGATGGGTATGAAGGTGTGGTTCAAAGGTGACGAAATGGAGTGGGCTGCAGCCACTCTCTTTTTCTCCGTTATCTCCTTGTAATCAGACTGCCACTCCCAGAATATCGGGCTCCTCAAGCAACTGATTAAACTCCCTTTGTGACTCTCCGAAGAAGAATCCCCTCCAAAGCTCCCTCCTACTCTTTGTTTCTTCTCCTTTTTTTTTTTCCCAACTCCTGCCTTTCTCTCCCTTTCGTTTTCCCGCTTTTCCCCTTTTCCCTGCCACCACCAACTCTCTATCTTGTGTCCCATCTCGCCGCCACCCCCAGCTTGATTTCGGGGTGGTGGGAAGAGTAAACATAAAAAAAAGAACAAAAACGTCTAGGGGGGGCGCGCGCACACACACACATATATATTTGAATCCTTTTAACTTCTCCAAAACTATAAAAAATGACTTTATACAATTATAATTAAAGAAATTATTATTAGGTTCAAATTATTAGTTAATAAGATTACCAAATAATATTGTGTATCTATTCTAAAAGAGCACACAAGTCAACTTATTATTTCTTAAATCTATATACATTTTATTGTCAAGAAATATACTATGTAGTGCATATAATGATTTCTTTTATAAATTATTTAATGATTTTAGTTAATAACAATTTTAAAAAGCTAATTAGTTTATTAATTTTTTTTTTTTGGAAAAGTGAGTTTTGATTCATGAATTTAAAAAAAATATAGAAAAAAAATCTCAATTTTTATAAATTAGTTTTATCTTTATTCCTTTAAAAATATTTTAAAGTACATGCATTTTTTCACAATTCAGATAATTATTTCCTAAAATGACTTTTGCTTCTTATGTTAATAATACTAATTAACAATTATTTTACCATGAGAATTGATTTGAGATCAACAAAATAAAAAATTTTAAAAATTAAAAATATAATTAAAACTAAAAATATAAAAATAAAATATTAACTTTTCCTTCATTAAATCATACTAGTAGAAAATATAGATTCAATAAAGAGTTGGAAATACAATGGGAGCCAATATTTTATTTTTTAATTTTTAAGTTTTTTTTTAAATTTTTAAAATTTTAAATTTTATTAAATTTTTAAGTATTTTAGTTTTAATTGTATTTTTAATTTTTAAAATTTCTTATTTTATTGTTGATGTCAATTAACAAAATTTTTCTTCAATTTTATTTTTAAAAAAATGAGAAGATGAGTGGATTTATATAATATAGGATATAAAATTACTATTAATTAGATAATTAAAAAGATTTTATTCATCACTTGAGGATCCTGGAGAATTTTTCCAAAATGATTTGTATCTCATATCATATAATAAAAAAAATTATAATATATTTATTTGTAAGATACTTTTATCAAATTAAAATGATAAATTAATTTTTTGATAATTTTATTTAATATTATCAAGTAAGAGGGTATTTCAAGAAATAATTATCTCAATTATGAAAAAGTGTATGTATTTTAAAATATTTTCAAATCGATGAAGATAAAATTAATTTATAAAAGTTGAGATTCTTTTTTCTATATTTTTTAAAATTAGTGAGTCAAAACTTACTTTTTTCAAAAAAACTTTATTATGATTAATTAGGAAATAATTTTTATTTAATTTCTAGGTTTTTTTATCATTTAATATTGTTTGGTAATCTTATTGGGTAATAATTTGAACTTAATTATACTTAGCTTAATTATAATTAACAAAAATTAATATTAATTATAATTAGTTTATTTAACAAAAATTATATGTAAAAAATTGTATTATTACATTTTTTCTTTTGAATATGTTACTTCAAACACACTCAATCAAGAATACACCTATGACACATAGTGTGTGAGAATAAAAATTAAGTACTTTTCTACATCGGAAGTTACTATCCCATGAATCTTAGACCGACCAAAACCTGTGTGTACTTTCATATGCTTCTTATTGGATTATCTCATAATCATATTGAGACTCAATGCATGTCTTGATTTCTCGACCTGTTCCTTTCTTTCCTAAAATTGCTAACAAAATTAATTGACAAAATATGGATCTTGAGAGTTTTTGGAACTTAGGACATAATGATAATATGCTCTTGATTTTCATGGCTTTCTTTATCTCACACAAAAAATAATTTTTTTTAGAATTTTTTATATTGAAATCTATGCTTTAGTTGTATTAGACCAAGCAAATGAATTTCATAACATTAGGGAAGTTCTTAATATTGTTTTTTTAGATAAAAAAACTTTTGACAAAAATACTTGAGGTGCTTGAGCGCCCTCTGCGGTCTTGTTTGAGCACCCCTTGTTAGATGTTTGGAACATCTAAAATTTAACACCTTTTCCCTATTTTTGTATGCCTTTGTCCGCCTAATCACTCACATTTGCTTTAAAGCATCCATAGCTCTCCTATAATATACAATTACAGCCAAAACATGTATTTTAAAACACCATTTTTTTATTCTAATTTTAAACTTGAAAAATACTAACTTGAGCTTTGATTTTTATCTTCGATATGAATATGTTGGTATAAAACTCAGTAATAGTAAAGTAGTTGTGGACCGGTAATAATTAAAGTAAAATTGTCTACTTAAACTAATAAACTGACAGTATTCCCCTTTGACAATTTTGGGATAAAAAATAAAATTACAATAACATCCCCTAAAAACTCTCAAACTAAGATCCTAAAATGTCACTTAACCCCATCTTGATAAAAATTATTCAATAAAAATAACACAATCTTGTTAATCTTCTTTCTTTGCATGATTTTGTCACTTGAAACACAATCAACAATATACATGTGACACATAGCATGTGAGAATAAAAAGTAAGTAATAAACTAATAACCCACCCTATGCCCCCACCCATGAAGATTAGACAACAACATATATATATATATATATCCTTCAATACATAGGAAAATAAATCAATGTCACATACATATTGCTGGAATATCTAGATTGCTTCATCCCAAGTTTTGGATCATAGTAGTGTATGCAAAACTATCCTATGGTCTCTTTGGATCTAATAGTGGAAATAAAGCTGCATATCAAAACAAGATCTAGAGAACAAAGGTATCATAACTGAGATTTGGATGTTCCTAGATTAGATCCTATCGATAAAGAGATGTGTCTAACGCATCGTAATCATTGTAGATCTCACAAAACTCAACGATCTTCCATTGTAATGACTTTTCCTTGAATTCTATCACTAGGGGGTGGAATCCTCTCTAAGGTTGGTGGCTATAGCTCTCCTCTATCTACAATAAATAGAAAAACTAAATTAAAGCCCTAGAAATTAGTGGCTAGCGCTCTCCTCCATTTAGCATAAATTAAATTGAACTCCTAACCCTTAAAGGGTTTATATAGACTTGTAATGGGCTTAAGTGACTCAAGCCCATCCTAGGCTTGAGTCACTTAATCTTACTCACTTGGGTTTTAATTGATTAATTAGTTATATTAGATTCCAATTAATTAATTAGCCCAATTTAGAGAGACCATTCACAAGTTTTTGTGCAACCTTATGTTTTTGCCAAAATGCTCTTATGCACACATGTGAATAGAGAACTCAACTAAACCTAATAATCCATTCTATCAAGAAGAGTTTGAGTGGGAACCATTAGGATCCATAAAAAAAATATTGTCTTCCTCATAATCTAATTTTGAAGTTGACTCAATATCCCATTCCCACTACAAAGAGTCAATTGAACTCTAATATCTTATGTATATTATAATGAGATATAAAAACTCAGAGTTGTGACCCACTATTTACTACATGCAAATTTCTCATGAATTGATGTTTATAATCTAACAAGAGATGTGCTATCAACCTTTCAAGATTACCTCTTCAATATTTGAGTTACAGATACTTTTATGGTGTGATCAATCTCCTAAAGAACACATGTCAAATTCCACTAAAAAAACTATTAGGGTCACAAATTTCATAATAACATATTCATAGGATAATCATATGGGACAATGTGTCTCAATCCTATGAGATATCATGGTGCCTATTTTGCATATATATATACTCGTTGTCACCAACCTCCATCAATAGTGACCCAATTTAGAGGGAATATATGACCACCTTAGGGTCTCACATGTAAGTCCAAGCCGCTAAAGACCTCATAACTAGTTCAATATTCTCTCAAGGTTAAAAGAGCTCATGTAACATAGTAACTTGACAAAGTCAGGATTACATGATAGCCAATATTATAATTCACCGTAATTCTTATCCAATATGTAACCATACACACTAGTGCATTCACAATGGAAAACTCATCATGATGACTAAAACCAAGTCATCTCTCCCATTAAGAGATGGTGTACTACAACCTTAAATTGATTACTTAAGTCCATGAATCGATTGTGAACAAATTATCAATCGTGTAAAGAATGCATGAATTGGATCTTTCGTATAACTCTTAACGCATCCAAATCATGTACAATGCAAATAATGTAAACCTAAATGCTCAACATAGTGCATAAATATAGGGCAGTAAAAGGAGAAACAGAATTATAATATAAATATTAATGAATTTCATTTTTATTGTTACATCATGTTATGCTTTTAAGAGCTTTATCCCAACATGTCTCCCTATATGATCATCAAACATGGAAATTTTGTATGATTCTCTCCTTGTCATAAAAATGATAAAGGTAGAAATGGAATAACACATCCAGTAAGCTAATCATGCATCAAACATATATACAACAATAAACAATGAAATGAAACGATAGTATGCTCATATATCAACATGTCTAAAAATACATTGTAGTACTATAAGCGAAAGATACTACATGTATATGACTATGATTGTATCAAATTAAAAATACATCAAATATTTAAAAACAATACAAAAGGAAAATACATGTAAGTATTAGGAGTTAAAAAAAAGTGTAAGGCTAGTTAAGAAAGCATAGTGTGAAAATTGGAAAAGTGGGTGTTTAATTGAAAACATAGAATTTTGAATTTGAAGGCTCAAGTTCCCAAGAAAGTCACTCAAGCACCCTCAAAGGATGCTCAAATTGTTTCAAGGGGTGCTCAAGCGCTAAAAGCACTCAAGCATTGTTGAGAGGCACTCAAGCTAAGATATGCATAGTTTTGATACTTTAGGGAGTATATTAGGGTTTATCCCTATATATATATATATATATATCGCTCTTTGTGTTTAACCCAAAACCTTCAAAATGTTTCTTCATTAGTTTTTGGTAGTGGATTGAATCCCTTCAACGTGTTTAAGAGTTTGCAAAGGTGCATTGAGAACATAAGAGTAGGTGTAGCTACTAATAATAGCAATGACTAAATAACTCTATGTACTTATATATTTCTTGATAGTTAGGTGGATTTTAGCTCTACACCACAAAGTCTCTAGGAGGCTTCAAAGAATCTATGGATGAATTTATATATATATATTTGCATCCACTTGCACAAATATTGGTTATTCTTAGAAGAATAAAAAGTTAATTTAGCATAAATTTAAGGACTACTTATTCAATACCCTATCACACCCCTTAGGTAATTTGTAGGGTGAAAATATCGATAATCACGAATATATTGGTATTTAGATTTTATGGATATATCGGAGAAGTATCGGTGGATATATAAGTATTTTTTATTTAAAAATGTTAATAATTTTGTTTATAAATTTATATTTTTCTTGTATTTAATTATTATAATTAAATTTAACTTATTTACAATAATTTTATTTTAATTAATTTATAATACATATATAAATATATATACACTAATAAATTTTAATTTTATTTTATAAACTACTATATATGATGCATCTTATGAACCCAAGACTAGCATAGCTTTATTGGCAAGTCACTTAAGTTCCATGTAGAATACTAGGGTTCAAGCCCTAATGGCATGCCCTCTTGCTCTAATCTTTGTGAATCATGTGCACTATTGAGGCTGTAATCTTTGTGGAAAGGAATCCCACATCGGAAATGGGGAGCAAAATGAGGATGCTCCCATCATGTGCACTGTTGAGGCGTGGATTGGGCTTGCTGCAGCAAGAATGCATGCTTTTGAAGGCTTGGATGGATTGGGCTATAGCAAGTTAGGCCGGGATGCTTTTGAGGCCCGTTTCAATTTCAAAGTTTTAAATGAAAGGGAAGCTAACGTGGCACTAATTTATCAACTATATATAACAATATTTTCATCCCTAGCTAATTTTAGATCTTAAAACTTCCAAAATAAAGATATTTGTGTTTACCTCACAAATTCTTAATAGTTAAAATGTCAGGATGCTTTTGAGGTCCATTTCAATTTCAAAGTTTTAAATTAAAGGAAAACTAACGAGGCATCAAATCATCCACGATATATAGTGATATTTTCATTCTTGGGTAATTTTAGGTCTTAAAACTTTCAAAATAAAGATATTTGTGTTTGTCTCGCAAAATTCTTAAGAGTTAAAAGGTAAATTAACTGACCTTTAAATATCAAGCATAAGATGGTGTTTGATTATAACAAAAAAATGAAGTATTGTAAAGTAAAAGATTTGGTGAGTCTCTTTTCCAAGCGTGTTTGACAATATAAATGGGATGTCAATCAGATTTAAAATTTTCTTTTGAAAAACAATTAATATGATAAATCATTTAATAAGACCAAATGCAAAAAAATATTTTACAAATTACATTTTTTTCCTCTTTAAATTAAATTATTGTAGTATCCAATCTCCTTGAAAATAAATTTTCATTGAAAAAGGAAGTTATAGTATACACTTAAACATCATCATAATGGATGATACCCCATGATCAAAGAAGGCCTCGTCATCTCAATTCTTGGAATATTGTTAATTGTTATTAAAACTAGGATTTTTCCATAAATAATATTATTTTTTTAAAAACAATATTTTATAAAATCCTTACAAAAAAATACAACACTTCTATTTATTTATTTTTTTTTAAAAAATGATTTTACATTTGAAAATATTCTTTTTAGAAAACTGATAACTCAAAGTTACCATTAAAAGATGATTTTAATATAGGGTAAAAAAAAAATGAGATTTTATTATGAGCACAATTTATATATTTATAATGAGAATATGTGTTTTGTATTTTCAAAAATAAATTTATAATTAACTTATAAAACCCTTGAATATTATCCACATGACTTTAAAATCCTAGGGGTTATTTTAGAATCCATTTGACAGTGATTTTAGAAAATGTTTTTAACTTAAAAAGTGTGTTTGAAAAAAAAAAAATTAGGTGTTTAGCAAATTTTAGGAAATATTTTTAAAATTTGGAAAAATCACTTATAATGTTTTTTAAAGAACTTAGAGTGCGTTTAATAATGATTTTAGGAAGTGTTTATAACATTTCTAATACTTGAAAGATAAAAATTTTTAAGTGTTTAAAAAACGACAAACAATTTTTATAATCACTACCAAACACACTATTAATGTGTTTTATCATGATTTTATGAAGTATTTTTAATATTTTTAAAATTTAAAATTTTTTATCTTTTAAGTATTAGAAATAATAAAAACACTTAATAAAATAAATCTCAATTGTATAATTGGTCTCTTAGACATTATCCCTATAAACGCATAAGAATTCCTCTTTTTAACTCTATAAACAAGGATAGCGTATTTCTACAAAGTCACTATCAATGTATTGGAAACAGAAGTGCCTAAAGGATTTGTCCTCCCAAAATTCTAAATGTATAACAAACTTTTGGGCCATGTGATGCACTTTTATTAACTAATGATGCTGGTGCAAATTAATAACACTTTACAGATTAAACATTTTCCAACCTGCAGGATTAGCTTTGGTATGACTTACATGTTGCAAAATGTCCATAAGCAAAGTTAAGGTCAAAGAGTCCTTAATAGGTAAATAGCTGCAAGGCATGATTTTCTATTCAACTAGTTGACCTTGCATAAGTTGCTCTATATATTTTTATTCCTCACTCTATTTTTGTTTTCATTTTTCTTTTCTTTTTAGCATTTTAGAGGGATTTGATTGTTTAAGATAAACAATTTAAAAGAAAACTATAGGAGTTAGTTTTTACATTACCTTGGAAAGGTCATAATGAAATATTAAAAAAATTTAATTAGTTGTTCAATCAATTTTAAGAGTTTGTTAGGTAGATTTTAAAAAACGCTTTTAATTTTTTTAGTGCTTGAAAATTTTTATTTTTCAAATATTAAAAATGATAAAAACACTTTTTAATATCATTATCAAATATGCTTTAAATATTGGAGACTGAATTTTGTTTCCATAAAGAATAATATTACTTTGTAAAAAATATATATATTTACTATACATTTCACAACATGATTAAAGACAATTTATGAAAGTGATTTCCAAATATGCTCTAAATATTGGAGACTGAATTTTGTTTCCATAAAGAATAATATTACTTCGTAGAAAAAAATATATTTACTATACATCTCACATCATGATTAAAGACAATTTATGAAAGTGATTTCGGATTATTTATATTCCATAAATTGGCAAACGAAACATTGAAATTGCATATTTCACATGACATTGCTTTAACAATAATAAACAAACTGATAACATCAAACCATGAAACCCTGATCTCCCAAGGTATCGCTAGGCTAATGGGAAGAAATTAAAGCGAGAGGTAAAAGTCATCTCGTGTAAATGCCATCGCTACCTAACGGCAAAAAAAATCGCGTGGTTCACAACGTCCTTTGGGTTTAGCATTCGGTTTGTGGAAGCACCCACTGTATTTCTTACCGTATCCACATGGCACAGCTGCTGCCTTACGGTTTGAAGTTCCACTAGTCACAGCTTGTCCAGGTCTAAGCGCCATCAACCTCCTGCTTGTTTCAGACGCCATCATTGTTGATAAAAAGTTGTTTGCTAGCTTTTGTCCTAGTCTTTTGGGAACTTGTTGTGTTCAACAAATTAGTTTATTATTTTCCTAGTATGTAGGTGTTAGTTTTGGCACGATATATAGTGCCTATTTTCTTGCTTTTATTTGTTATATATAAGCCTATATAAAGGCAGTTCCTTTTGGTTGAATAAGATAGACGATCAATATTTAGTCAGTTCTCCTTTTACTTGTTTCAGCATAAACATTATTATTTCTTTTCTTTATCTGTAATAGTGGTATTAGAGCATGGTAGAGAGAGAGTGAGAAAAGTAAAGTTGAGAGTGCCAAACAAAACAAAAAGAAGTGTGTGAGATAGAGTCGTACAGCAGCAGCTTCATTTTTATTTCACCTAGTCTTTTTTTTTTTTTTTTTTTTGCAACAGTAGAAGAGAACAATGGCCTCTGAAACTTTTGTGCAGCCAGCCATTCCACGTTTTGATGGTCATTATGATCATTGGAACATGTTAATGGAGAACTTTCTAAGATCTAAGGAGTATTGGCATGTCGTCTCTAAAGGAATTACGGAACCAACAGATAATACGACAATGACACAAGCACAAAGAACGAAGCTAGACGGGCAGCGGTTGAAAGATCTCAAGGCAAAGAATTATCTTTTCCAAGCAATTAATCGCTCAATCTTGGAAACCATTCTTTGCAAAGACATTTCGAAACATATTTGGGATTCCATGAAGAAGAAGTACCAAGGTTCTGCAAGGGCAAAGCGGCAGCAGCTTCAAGCACTTCGCACGGAGTTCGAAACACTTCGAATGAGATCGGGAGAATCAGTTACAGATTATTTCTCTCGAACAATGGTGATCGTGAACAAGATGTGGATCCATGGGGACAAGACAGAGGACGTGACCATAGTAGAGAAGATTCTTCGATCCATGACACCAACATTTAATTTTGTTGTTTGCTCAATAGAAGAATCTCATGATATTGATGAACTTTCAATTGATGAATTACAAAGTTCTTTGTTGGTTCATGAGCGTAAATTTAACCAGCAAGAGAAAGAGGAGCAAGCTTTGAAGGCCTCAACAGAAAATCACTTGGCGACAAGAGGAGATAGAGGACGAGGTAGAAGTCGAGGTAGAGGCAGAGGAAACTATGATCGTGGAAATCAACACCAACACCAACGTCAAGACAACCGATTTCAAGGAAGAGGACAAGGTGGCAATTACTCAACTACATATAAATCAAGGTCAACAGACAAGTCCAATGTGGAGTGCTACAGATGTCATAGGTATGGTCACTACAAGTCTGAATGCCGAACTAATATGAATAAACAAGGTGAAGAAAGAACTAACTTTGCAGAAAAGGAAGAAGAGGTGTCTCTTTTAATGGCGTGTCATGCGAATCAAGGCACCCATCCGAACTTGTGGTATATAGATACTGGCTGTAGTAATCATATGTGTGGGGACAAGTCAGCATTCTCGGACTTGGATGAAACATTTCGCAACTCTGTAACTTTTGGTGACAACTCCAAAGTCTCTGTTATGGGCAAAGGAAGTGTACGAATTCACTCCAAAGAAAAATCTGATCAGATTATTTCTAATGTCTTTTTTGTTCCAGATTTAAAAACCAACTTGCTTAGTGTTGGTCAACTTCAAGAGAAGGGATACGAGATTTTTATTAAAGATGGAGTTTGTCGCATCCAAGATGAGAAATTAGGCTTAATTGCTCAAGTCAACATGACTACAAATCGGATGTTCCCGCTGTATCTAGACAACACTACTCAGAATTGTTTCTCTGCGAAATTGATGGATGAGGGATGGTTGTGGCATTTTCGCTACGGACATCTGAATTTTAGTGGTCTATAGACGCTACAACAGAAGAGCATGGTGACTGGACTTCCACCAATTCAGACTCCTTCTCAAATTTGTGAAGAATGTGTTGTTGGTAAACAACATCGATATCAATTTCCTAAAGGAAAATCATGGAGAGCGAATAAGGTGTTGGAGCTAGTTCACTCTGATATATGCGGACCCATTAATCCAACATCCAATGGTGGTAAACGTTACTTTATAACGTTCATTGATGATTATAGTCGGAAAACTTGGGTTTATTTTTTGCAGGAGAAATCTAAAGCTTTTTCAACTTTCAAAAGCTTTAAGATGCTGGTCGAAAAAGAAGCAGGCAAATCTATTAAGATTTTCCGCAATGATCGTGGTGGAGAATACACCTCACAAGAATTTGTAAATTTTTGCGAGAACCATGGTATTCAAAAGCAACTTACAACAGCATATTTGCCACAGCAAAATGGTGTTTCAGAAATGAAGAACCGTACAATTCTAAACATGGTGCGGACTATTTTGTCAAAGGGTCATATCCTAAGAAGTTTTTGGCCTGAAGCAATCATCTGGAGCATTCACATTTTGAACAGAAGTCCCACTCTAGTTGTTCAAAATGTGACACCTGAAGAAGCATGGAATGGATGCAAACCAAGTGTCAACCACTTCAGAATCTTTGGTTGCATAGCATATGCTCATATTCCAGATCAAAAAAGAAAAAAACTTGATGACAAAGAAGAAAAATGCATTTTTCTTGGTGTTAGTGAGATGTCAAAAACATACAAATTGTACAATCCTATCACCAAGAAAATTGTCATAAGTCGTGACATAATTTTTGATGAAGGAAGTTTCTTGAAATGGGATGACAACACTACCAAATAGCAAATACAAGCTGATTTTGATGGTGAAAATGAAGAAGAAAGACTACAGCCCCTACAACAACGAATTCCAGCAGTTGAAATTCCACCAAATGAAGCTCCAACTACTGTTGAAACTTCACCAACAACATCATAATTTGATGAACAGGTTGAAGCAGCAGTTGGTTCAAGTTCTCATCGTGTTCGAAAGCGGCTAGCATGGATGTCAGATTATGAGGTAACTGGAATTGATCAATCTAAAGACCCACTCACTCATTTTGCTCTATTTTCATATTGTGACCCTACAACTTTCAAAAGTGCTGTCAAAGAATCAAAATGGTGGAAGGCCATGGATGCTGAAATTGCAGCCATCGAAAGAAATGATACTTGGGAGTTATCTGAACTTCCAAAAGGACACAAAACAATCGGTGTAAAGTGGGTTTACAAGACAAAGTTGAAAGAGAATGGTGAAGTTGACAAGTACAAGGCGCGCTTGGTGGCTAAAGGATACAAGCAAGAGTTTGGAGTGGACTCTAAAGAAGTTTTTGCTCCAGTTGCAAGGCATGATACAATCAGATTGGTGATCGCGTTGGCAGCACAGAATTCATGGCCTATCTTCCAGTTAGATGTCATATCGGCATTTTTGCATGGAAACTTGGAGGAATAGGTATTTGTTGATCAACCTCCTGGTTATATTAAGGTTAAAAATGAGCATAAAGTGTATAGATTAAAAAAAGCTCTTTATGGATTAAACCAAGCCCCACGGGCTTGGTATAGTCGCATTGAGGCTTATTTTTTGAAAAAAGGTTTTCAAAAATGTCCATATGAGCATACACTTTTTGTCAAAGTTAGTAATGGAGGGAAAATGCTCATTGTTTGCTTATACGTAGATGATCTTATATTTACTGGCAATGATAGTGTCATGTTTGAGAGGTTTAAAAAGTCTATGATGGTTGAATTTGAAATGTCTGATCTTGGTATGATGCATTATTTTCTTGGCATCGAAGTGGTGCAGTCTGATACTGGAATTTTTATTTCTCAAAAGAAATATGTGCGAGAAATTTTGAATAGGTTTCAGATGAAGGATTGTAATCCTGTTAGTACACCAACTCAATTTGGCTTGAAGCTTAACAAAGATCACGGAGGAAAAAAGGTGGACAGCATAATCTATAAGCAAATTGTGGGTAGTTTGATGTATTTAACTGCAACAAGACCAGACATAATGCACTCAGTGAGTCTAATTAGCAGATATATGGAGAATCCAACAGAGTTGCATTTTTTAGCTGCCAAGAGAATCTATCGTTACTTGCAAGGAACTAAAGATTTTGGGTTGTTCTACAAGAAGGGTAAAAGATCAGATTTGATTGGGTTTACTGACAGCGATTATGCATAAGATCAAGATAATAGGAGGAACACTTCGGGTTATGTTTTTATGCTGGGCATAGGGGCTGTTTCATGGTCATCTAAGAAGCAACCGATTGTCACTTTGTCCACCACTGAAGCTGAATTTGTTGCAGCAACAGCTTGTGCTTGTCAAGCTATCTGGCTGAGGAAAATTCTTGAAGAGCTCCATCTCAAGCAAGTGGGAGCTACTACAATTTTTTGTGACAACAGCTCAACCATCAAACTCTCCAAAAATCCCATGCTACATGGAAGAAGCAAGCATATTGACGTGAAGTATTATTTTTTAAGAGAACTCAGCAATGGAGTTATTGATCTTGTCTACTGCAGAAGTGAAAACCAAGTTGCTGATATTTTTACTAAACCCCTTAAATTGGCTGCCTTCTTGAAGCTGAGGAAGTTACTTGGAGTTTCCACTCTAGAAGATTCAATTTGAGGGAGAATTCTGCGTATTTTAAACTGTATGATTGAACACATCAGTTTAAGGGAGAGTTTGTTGAGAAAAAGTTGTTTGCTAGCTTTTGTCCTAGTCTTTTGGGAACTTGTTGTGTTCAACAAGTTAGTTTATTATTTTCCTAGTCTGTAGGTGTTAGTTTTGGCACGATATGTAGTGCCTATTTTCTTGCTTTTATTTGTTATATATAAGCCTATATAAAGGCAGTTCCTTTTGGTTGAATAAGATAGACGATCAATATTTAGTCAGTTCTCCTTTTACTTGTTTCAGCAGAAACATTATTATTTCTTTTCTTTATCTATAACAATCATAAACTCCTCTTCCAAATTTATGTCTCCAATGAGGCAACCATCTTGGTCGCCATTGCAGCTGTTGTTGCCGGTATTGTTCTTCGTAGTTGATGTGGCTCTACATATATTTGAGTGGAGCAGGAGCATCAGAATGAATATGGAGGCTAGTGAAGGACCTCTCCTGACTTTGATTCCCATCTTTCCTGCCAGTTGCATTAGCCTGTTGCAGAGGAAAAAAGGTCGTTTCAAGAGATATTTAAAGCAATTACAGCCCCACTTGCCATCCTACTGTGCAGACGAGCCAATTGTCGGCACAACAAGACATTTATTTTCTCATTATTCCATTGATAAGCCACATTTTTTGTGAAAATAATAATAATAATAATAATAATAATAATAATAATAATAATTTATGATGTTGTAACCATATTTGACTAATTAGATATAACATGAGATAAGATAAAAGATGACATATTTTATTTTATCACATATTTGATTGATGATAAAATATGATAAATTATCGTATCATTTATTATATCCTATGTTCAACCAAATATGAGATAGAATAAACGATGTGTTATATTATCAACCCTCTTTTTATATGTCTTATACATGAAATATGTTAATCTTAAGTTAATGTAAGACATATATTATGTATCATAAATTTATTTTTTAATTAAAAATTTATTTTTTATATTATTTATTTTACAAAATAATTTTTTTATTGTAACATTAAAATTTTGGTTAAAAAAGAATTTAAAAAGTATTTATAAAATAATATAAATATATGTATTATTTAATATAAATATATATATATATTATTTTTATATATTGAATGACATAATATAAAAAAATTATTTATAAAATTTAAATATTTTAATTATGAATATTGTTAAATGCAAAAAAAAATTATTTAAAAAAAATTGAAATATAAATAATTTTTTAAATATAAAAAATAATATATATTTTATATTTTTTTTTTTATTCATTTCACAAACTAAATATAAACATAACATAATATATCTAAATATATTACCTTAAGATATCATGTTCATTAAATATAATATCAAAGATACCATATTCCATTGAAAATTATATTCGAAGAAATGCATTTCTTATTTAATAAAATATGATATTTATGGAATATTTTATCAATTACAACATGTTTAATTATTTTTAAAATATAATAGTTTAGAAATAAAGGTAAATTATACAGGCGCACTTCATCAATCAAAGTATGACCTCCCCATTGTCTTATGACAATCATTGACTGTCATATGTTGACAATGTAATCATTTCATATTTTTATGAAAAAACCTAAAAATGTTTTTCCTTTAATAAATCTATAAAACACAATCAATTACAATACCCCATCTTTATTAATGGTCTCCACTAAATCAATTCAACCCCTCTTAACTTCTAATTCATTATCAGTTGAAGTTATCAACTGATTCAATCTCTGTTTACTTCTCATTTATTTTTAGTTCAATGCCTAAATTGAAAATTAAAATGAAAGCATAGGTGGATTGGTGGAATCAAGTTGTCCTTTTTTTTAAATAAGAAAGATCATGGTTCATAGAGGTAATTCTTCAAACTTGTACATATTATCCTAAGATTTTGGAACAAAGTGAAATTGGATTCAAGGTTTCTTGATTTTATAAAATTAGGGTTAAGATATGATTTTTAACGTTTTCCCTAATTTCTATCCTTATTGTTAAAGAAGTTTTGTGTTCATCATGTAAGTCATCATGTAAGTCACCGTGTCAACTATAAAGGAAGCGTGAATTCTCCAAGGACGACTTTTAGGTATACACTTTGCAATCACTCTTGTTCTCTCATTCTTTAACGCTTTATTTCAAAACCCTCTTTGGTCACAAAATCTCTTAATAGGCTCTAAATTTATACACATTTTCAAATAAATAACCTTCCTTTAGTTTTATCTTTTTCTTTTCATCTACTTTAAATGTCTCCAAACCATGCTTATGTCATAACCAACCAATTTCACTTCCTTGAGTAGAACTGGCTTGAACCTCATCACCATCATTAGATTCATACTCTAATAGGTCATAATTAAAATAATATATTTATAGTTCTCCATTGTTTGTATTAGTTTACTTATCACTCAATGAACTCTCAGCTACGTGGCTTAGTGACCACCACTTAGTGACATCAGGATCATCAATGATGTCAGGTTCTCCATCTTCATCAAGAATTTTCCATTCATCATCGATATCATCTTCATAGTCATTCTCACCACAATTATCACCCAATGCATCTACATCCTCGCCCTCAACCTCAAGCCCTATATCTTCTACAACTTCATGGCTTCACTTCGCCCTACCACTTTGAAACACTACATCACCATCATCTTCTTGGTCGGTTCTCTACCTTAGGTAGTTAGGCCTCTATCACGAACAAACTCATTCTTAGTAGGCTTAATGCTTAACCCTATCTTCAAATCTACCATGAGCAAGCCTAACTTTTGTTACATGTGACCTTCCAACAACTTGCAAAGATTATGTTAAGACCTTAACTTTAACTAGTGTAGCTATTCCAACACACTACATAAAGTGAATTTCCCTCTAGAGTGCATGAAGTTTAAACATCTATAAGAATTATTTATCAATGTTCACATCATGAAGACACTAGTTTAAACTTGATGAGTAATTATATCCAATGCAACACAACTTTATGTTAGATCATTTAAAATAGCAATAAACAAAATTTCAAATAGATTACGTATGTAATATTGGTTTGGATCTATATTGTTTATTCAATATCTCTTTTCCTTATAGATCCTAATTTTTCAATTTTACAACAAAACTATAGAATAAATTTGAAACTCATAACTATGCTTTTGCTAAAGGGAAAAAAAAAATCTATCTTTATTCATATGTCCCTTAAATCATTCTTAATTTAGCTACACCCTGTAATTTCACAAACTCTTGTTTTGAGATTCAACAACTAATTAAATTAACCTCCAACTCAATGGCTTTGCACGATAATTTCACAAATGGAGTTGAAAATCTTCAAATCCACAATGCTTGAAATGTGGCAATTGCAAATTTAAGGTTTCAACCTAGATGATTTAGGGCTTTTTTTCTTCATTTTTTGTTTTTTTTTTCCTCTCAAATTGTTGCATTTTTTTCCAACGTCAGTTTATCCTTATGCAAAATATTGCATTTTATATTTGAGGGTAATATTTAGATTTCAATTGTGTCATTAATTTTGTTAATCAACAAACTCTAACAAGGAATGTCAATGTAATTTTGAAAAAATCGAGAGTTTAAAATATAATTATCAGTTACCTTGGAGGGTGCTCATATAATTTGAAATAATTTTTTAACTATCATAAATTCAAAAGAATTTTTAAGTTATTTTTTTACAAATATTTTACAAAATAGATTCAAGAAGCCATGGATACAACACCATGCATAATAGTAATCATAACCTTGCCTAACTTGATCTTTCAAATAGAATATATTGTTTTAGTTCATGTTAAGTTAAAAGTATGGGTTTAATTGCATTAGTGTCAAAAACTAACAAATAACACTTCACTAGACATGAAATTATTTTCAATCGATATTAAATCTTTCTAAAAATGTGTTCTTGATGCACATAAACTACTTAGAAAGGTGAATAAGAAGTCTAATTTTATGGTTTAAATCCAATTTCTTGATTCCTTATTTTTCTAATTTATTAATTTAATTTAGATCGAATCAAGGAATATGAAATCTTGATCAATCTTAAATTTAATTTTATAAATTATTAGCAGGGCAAATTTATTCAATATTTATTATCAAGAATATAGTATATACAACCATAATAATCAAGACCTAATATATACCAAAGGAAATCTCTATCCAAATGCGACTCTTTTCAAAGGGATTTACTTTGGTCAACACCGAACTTTCATATCCTCGGTGTAATCCTTTGTGCTTTTTTTATAATTGTTAAAAAAAATGAAATAAAGACATGTTGTAATGTATTGTATTTTTAGTATACTAAAGTTGTAAGTTCAATATTAATGTTGTAATTACCATTCACGTCTTTTTCTTTTCTAATTATTATTATTATTATTATTATTATCATCATCATCATCATCATCATCAATAACCTATCAAATAAGAATAACATTAATAATAATACATATAAATAACATATTAATTAATTAAAAATTATTATTTCATTAATTATTATTTTAAAAATATTATAAATAACTTATCCAAAATAATAATATATTATAATAATTTTACAAATTAATGTTTCATTCTAGTAATTAAAAATATAAAATTATTATATTATTTATTATATAGATTTCATAAATTTTGAAATGTTGATGTGTTCTAAGTTATTTTATTAGTCTTCATAATTTCAACTTTCTTAAAACTATTTCCACTGTTCTTAATAAAATTTTGAAAACATTCATTTTTTTTTTTCCATTTTTTGAACTCGTTTAAATTAAAATAAAAATAAAAAACAACTTAAACAAACGTAGTCTTTCTTAAATTTCTTAGATTCATTTTTAACATTATATTAAATTATCAACTTTTCTATAAAGTAACCAAATACAAAACAATAAGCTTACCTATTTTTCTTTATTTTCTTGAATATTAAAAACTTAAATCTTGCCATTTAAGCCAATGAATCCCTTAGAAGTAGTAGTTTTGGATAACACTTTTGGAACAAAATTGTTAATCTTATAAGACTATGTTAGCATACCAACGCCTTGAATATTATATTCGATGGATAATGATATCTTATAATAGTATATTCAATAAGATATATTATACCATGTTAACATTTGGTTTGTCAAAAAAATAAAAATTTGATGGAAGACATGTTTATTCCTAATACTAAATTATTTTTTAAATGAAAAAAAATTAATTTCTCGATATTTTGATTATTAAAAAATATTATGAAATCGTTCTCATGTCTCACATTATTTGAAGATCTCTCTAGAATTTAGTTTTCAATGAACAATTTTTATTCCCTTGCTAACAATATAAGATTGAAAAAGTACATGTTCATGCTATGAAATTATCGATTCCAAGAGTTCAAACATATAACAATGATTATAATAATAATAAAGCACAGAAAATGTAGGCTTCTTAACAAGGTCGGGTAATGAATTAAAGGCAGGCAAGCAGAAAGGAATGCGATGGTGGCTCACAAGAAGAATTTAAAGCCATTATGGACCCTGGTGCCTGTCCTGGTTAGAACAAAAGATTCAATATATGTGGCTGATATGTCAACCTAATTAAATTCCAAATTTATTACTATCACCCATCCGTCTTATCGTTTTCACCTGTCACAACATGCTTTTCTTTCCCAGTAACGCTAACATTTAGTGCTGGAGTTGGACTTGCTACATGTTGAACACCCTGCCATGTGCAGCCTCCTAGATACTTCACTATCAAACACCCTACCATGTGCAGCCTCCTAGATACTTCACTATCATTATTGCCATCGTAAATTCCAAATTTATTACCATCACCCATCTGCCTTCTCGTTTTCACCTGTCACAACACGCTTTTCTTTCCCAGTAACGCTAAAATATAGTGCAGGAGTTGGACTTGCTACATGTTGAACACCCTACCATGTGCAGCCTCCTAGATACTTCACTATCATTATTGCCATCGTAAATTCCAAATTTATTACTATCACCCATCTGCCTTCTCATTTTCGCTTGTCACAACACGCTTTTCTTTCCCAGTAGCACTAAAATATAGTGCTGGAGTTGGGACTTGCTACATGTTGAATACCCTACCATGCGTAGTCTCCGACAGACTTCACTATCATTATTGGCATCATCAGTAAAAGAAGTCTTTAATGGGATCTCGTCGTTGTATACTTTTTCTTTAGTTTGTTCCGTGCTGGTTGTCTTCATTTAATTATATCGAGGTTCCATCCACCCCACCCCTACATGGCTTTGATTGATCTTATCTCATCTTAGAGGGTGTTTATTTTTTTGGTTTTTTGTAAAAAATAATTTGTTTTTAGAATTTAAGTTATTTATTTTTCTATTTTTTCGTGACTTATTATAAGCTTGTTGTTGAATAAAAAAAACAACATACTGATTTTTTAATGTTTAATAGAAATAAAATACTACAAAAACAAACAACATAATACTTAATACTATTAAACATTAAAGTTCTATTTAAAATTAAGTAAAAAAACAAACACCACCTTAATATAAGATGTGCCTACTATACGAAAAGAAAATTGTATATTTTTTAAAATAATTTCTTGTTGGGATTTGTCATTAAACTTATTTTGAGTAATTTAATAACATCTTATATTAGCGATTAGAAAAATCTATAGTTTACTTTAAAAATTATTTTTCTATTTTTACTCGTATTTCAATTTATTCATAATTAAATTCTTTTTAAAGAATGTTAATTTTAAATTTCACCCAAATATTAACTAGGTTCTTTTGTTATAATTTATTATATAAAAACCATTGCCCACCAAAATGAATGGATCCATACTTTTTCCCATGCTCACTCTCACTGCATCTCTTCCTATCAAACATTTGGATATGGATATTTATCTCCAAGCATATCTATGGATCGCTTGATTGCACATGGGCCATGGATGTTCGGCCATGACGGATGTTTTGGAGGTGTATCCTACTCTACGCCTCTTGGGGAAATGACCACATATGCACTTGAGAATAATGATAGCTTCACTTGTCTTACAAGAGAGAGTAAATGTTTTGCGCAGAATAGTTGTAGCTAGATAATTTCTTATATTTGTTCAAAAGCATCACCTTTGACATAGCATCCTGGTGTTAATGTGTCTACTCGAGTTAGAAGTAAGGCTCGAGATGCCTAAAATGAATCTAGATTTCAACAAACAATTGTAAAATTGCTTTTTGAGCTTCAATCCATGCAAATCTTGATTTGAAGATGAATTTTGATTTGATCCAAGTGTGTTTAAGCCTAAAGAAATTAAAAAAGGCTAAGAAGAGTGGAAAATCGAAGAGTTATATACAATTTAATAAAGAAGTATTTCAATACCATAATTGATACTAAGGCAATTTTGACACCAACTAGAGTTGTCATTCCATTTAGATACTAAGGCAAATCTTACGTCGAAATTTTGACACCACAATGTTGAGATACAAAATTTTCCATTTGATTTCTTGTTTATTTATGGACATTCTGGGTATTTTTCTTATATTTCTAGAGTTGAGGAGCATATGGATAAATAATGTTGGCTTTAGAGTTTTGAGATAGAGAGGGATTTTATTTTTATTGAAAGACATTATACATACTTTTCTTTTCAATATATATTCATGGACTATTTTTATTTATTTATTATTATTATTCATTCGTGTATTGGAAAGGGTATGAGTGGCTCAAAGCCTTGATATCTAAAAGAGTGGATTCTCTAAGAGAGAATCTCAAAGCAATGCATCCATGGTATGTACGAGTTCATCCATGGTATAAGATTCATTTTTTCATAATTAGAATGAAAGAGAAGAGTTCTAATAATAAAACTCTTGAAAAATCTCCTAAGTGTAGTCGTACTATCAGGAAAACAAAACCTTAAGTATAAAAGGGTTAAATATATAATAGAGACAAACTCGTCAGCTCATCGGAAAGCTCGACCCCCGTGAACTGATTGGGCAACTCAACCCCCAACATCTTGAGCAAACTACAATAAAACTAATTTAGACTTCACATTTCAACAGACAACATTATGTATTTTTAAAAACAATTTTCTATTTTTTAATCACCCGGCCAAAGGAGCTCTTATCATCTCCCAAAATCAAATAATTTTATTATTTGAGCGAGGTTGTTAATTTATCAAATATTTTATTTGGAGGTTTTATTGTAGCACGACTCTTTTACACCCATTACAAAGATGTTACACATCATAAAAGGTAAAAGGGTTAATAGATATGCATGGATAAATACAACTCCTCAAAATTTCACTGGGGGCATACACGATTGAAAATTCCACAATTTTGCTCATCTGAAGGGGATCGGTTTGGATTGGGTAGGCATGCACCGTACCTTGCATTCCCACAGGCCACAGCTGGTTGATTAGCGTTGCTGGTGCGTCCAGTTACAGCTTGCCCTGAGTTTATTTGCAGCAACCTTCTACTTATTTCAGAATCCACGGAATACTCCTCCGAGTCCATGTCTCCAATCAGGCATTCATCAGGCTGATCGCTGCAGCGGTGGGTGTGAGTGTCATTGCTCTTTGCTGAAGTAGCTCTGCAAACATTTTTGGTGAGGAGCATCACCATTAGAATTAGCGCTACTGAAAAACCTTTCTTCATCTCCCCTCCCATCGTTTCTTCCCCTCTCTCACATGCCTGGAGCTGAGGAGAAAACAAGGCCATATATATTCAAAGAAACTAAGTATATTATAGCTGGATTGGTTAATTAAATTATAATATTATGTACCGACATGCCATGTTGCTGACCAAATGGACAAAGACTTCTCATTAGTTTCTTTTCTTTGAGGGTCCATTATGGCAGGCCAAGTATAATTTTTGTTATTGTAATTAAATAATCAATGAAATATATCTCTAATTAAGTTATTTAAATCTAAAAAACTGAGATTAAGTAGTAGATAGTTACATTTCAACTAATCAAGTCGTTGTAGGGTGCATGATTGACCTTCTTATGGAGACAATGACCATTGATTTCTACCTAATGCTGCCATCAATGGTTTACATTTTTCAAATACGAGCCTTTTTGTTTCTCATCTGCCTCGTCAAGAGACCCCCCTGCTTGTTTTCTTTCTTAATCACATAAAAAAAAAAATTGTGTATCTTCGTTGATTGATGAGTGGTTGTTTGGTAAACCAATTTAATAATAAATTTAATTTAAATTATTAAATAAATTAAATATGTTTGATAAAATAATTTAATGATATTATTTAAAATAAAAATATCTTTAAATAAAAAATAAAAAATAATTAATTTATTTTAAAATTTATATCTTCATTTTACATTTTTACCCCTTATTTGTTTTATTTATCTCCATCATCTTCTTTATTATTTTATAACTTTTATTGTTACTCGATCTGTTTTGCCCTAATTACAATTTATAAAGGTAAATATATCAATTTGATAATTTAAAATAAATTTTAAGTTAATTTTATCAAACAACCTTAATATTTAAACTAAAAATTAAGTCAATAATTTAAATATACTTTAACTTAAAACCAACTTAAATTATTAAATAATAAGTATTAAGTTTTATGAAATACCCCTTAATATATTACTTTTATTTATTTGTCGGGTTTATTAAAAATCGAATGATTAATTCTACCATGTAGGATAATACTACAAGCTCCCACAAATTTTTGGTTTTTTCCAACATTGGTATGTTGTCCTAATTAATTGAAAGATCTATATTTAGTTGAACCTTTGAAATTGAGGTTAGTAATAGAGATTTAAAATTGATCATGCTTACTTCTCAGCTACCCTTTTCTTTAATTTATGATTTTAACCGGTCCAATATAATTCAGACGTCCACTTCTTGATAATACGTCGGACCAAACATTGAAATTTCTGCCAAACATTACGTAATACATTAAGAGTCTGATAAAAAATGACTTGATTGATTACAAGGACGACACCACAAATTAATACACTGTGAGTCAATTTATGCGGCCATTAATGGGGCCCTGTGGTGGGATATTTCATATTTTTAAAAAAATTTCAAAGTAGCAGTAGGATCATAGTATTAATAAGTCTGAAAATTCAGCAGACGAAAGCAACGATTTTTCTGTTTGGGACAATGGTCCATTGTTAGCATGAGTGTCTATTATTTACAATGTCTTTTACAATTTATTTAAAAATATGATTTTTTTTTTCAATTTTATTTTAAATAAAAAAAATGTTGCTTAACTTTTTATTTTATTTTATTTTTTATTTTTTACTTAAAAATAATTTTGCCTTTTTATAAAAAGATTTTTTAAAATTTTATCTAAAAAATAATTTTGCTTATGTTTGATTAAAAATAGGTTATTTATTTATTTATTTATTTTTACAATTTTTACTTTTTAAAAGGAGAATTTGGCCTTTTTTTAAAAGCTTAAATTTTATTTTATTTTATTTTTACAATTTTACTTTTAAAAGGAGAATTTTGTCCTATTTAAAAAAAAATATTTTTACAAGTTTATCCAAAAAAGAATTTTGCTTAAATTTTATTTTAAAAAATTTACAGTATTTTTTTTTTTTTTTGAAAAAAAAGAGAATTTTTCTTTTTTCTAAAAAAAAAATTTACGAGTTTATCCAAAAAAGAATTTTACTTAACTTATATATATATATATATATATATATACAATTTTACTTGAAAAAAAAAATATTTTTTGCTATTTACAAAATATAACAATCCAATTTTTTTTTTAAATTACAATTTAATTTATAAAAGGGTTCCCATAAAAAAAAAAAAAAAATCTTATAAGGAAAAAGTTTTTTTTTTAATAATTATTTACAAAAGATGTTTTAATCACCTTTTTTTATTTACCAAAAGCCATTTTTTATTTGATTTTATTTAGAAATATTATTTATTCAAAAAACTTAATTTTATATTTTGAGAAAATGACTACAGATTTGATTTATTTTATTTTATTTTAAATTTAGTTTTTAATATAAACTACTATGGATTGATTTAAAAAAAAAAAAAATCCATTTATCAAAAGGGGGGTTTCAGATTTTATTTTACTGAAGCAAAAATTCAAATTTTATTTTATTTAAAAAATTGATAATGAAAAAAAACTGAAAATATACAAATAAACATAAATCAAATAAATAAAATAAATAGAGGAGGTGGGAAGTATGCTCTTAGCACGTATGAGTCTACATCAGTAGAGACTCTCCTTGATGTCGAAACAAACTCTACACAGGTGGAGCTCAAAATAGTACAAATAAATGGCATCACTCTCTCACCAAAAGAAATAAAATCCAGAAAATACAAAGAAAGCAGAGCCAGAGAGTAGTTGTTTTCCATCTCCAAAATGTTGTCCACCACCTCTGCAAACTTAGGGTCTTCTACACTTTTATAGGTCTTCAACTTGGTCATCAAGCCACATGGAGGGCATCCAGGCTTAGCTAAGAGAAACAAAATTGGACCATGCACAAAATCGAAATATGGGAAAATGAGAACAAATCAATAATATACAAGCCTAAAACAAATTCCAAACACATATATTAACAACTTAAGCCTAAATCCATACCAATAATCAATAGCAACTAAGGGCTCATTCAAATCAAAGCTTAAAGCAATCAATGCCCAAAGCAATAAATCAAATGCCAAAGACACAAATCAAATACATGAGTGGTCCAAGTAACATAAACAAACCAACCACAAGCCCAAGTTAACTCCAATCAAGCCCGAAACAATTAAAGTCCAAGATCTTTAATGCCCACAAGCAATCTAAAATTAAGCTTAATTGATCAAATAAGCTTAAAACTAATATGCAAAGCCCCCGCTCCCACAATAAAAAATAAAAAAAACAAAGCTAAAACAATCACTCTGCAAATCAATAAGGAGAAAGGCTTACCTCTGTTTGAAGAACACTTGACTACTAAGTGGCAGTGGTGAGGAAAATGCAGGCAACGATGTTTAGATGTGGATGGTGACAACATGGTGGTGTGGCAATGGGTGGCGACTATAGATAGTAAGGGATGAGGGTGTGGCAGCATGGAGTGTAGGGCGACAAAGATAGAGAGGTAGTGTGGACCATGGGTGATATGGGGACGGAAAGAGAAAAAGATAAATAAGGTGAGAAAGAGAGAGAATGAAAGAAAGATGAGATGGGGTCGTCAGTGGGGGAGACACCGACAATGTCATGACCAAGATTGGCGAATCTTTGATTTTTCTTATTTTATATGTTGATGATATGCTAATTGATACTAAAATTACATCAAAAATTGAATATTTTAAGTGTTTATTAAGTAGTGAGTTTGATAAGAAAGATTTTCTTTGCTAAGAAAATTCTTAGCATTGAAATACAAAAAGGTAAACAAAATTAAAATCATGAATATCTTAAAAGAAAATATCTTAAAATTCGGGAATGAAATTCATTAGGACATATATTGTTATTGAAAATCCACACATAAGAGAATAAAATCGATACATTGGCCAAAGTTTTTCTTAAGGATAAGTTCAAGCATTGTTTGAACATTATTCATTTTCCAATTTGTTGAAGATGGAAGATCAAGTAATCCTACTTGGAAAGATACATGTGAAGATGTTTATAAGTTTGAGAATTTTAGTAAATGTTCTACATGTTTAATATTTTGTATTTCAATAACATTGTGTAAAGAACTTGTCTTTGTCACACAACAATAAGTTTATTTATGCATAGAATATTCTTACAAAACAAGGAAAGAAAATAGGAAAAGACTTTTGACTCCAATGGTGCGTGATCTTGGATATGATTGAGACTTTTGGAGTTTTTAGGGTTTTAGGAATTGTAATTATTCCTTCAAGAACATTGAAGTAATTTCTTCTTTCCTTATGGATACCACCACATTGTTGAATCATATTAAATTTTGTATTTTCATGTGATTGCTTAAGCATTTATTTTCATATTCTTGTTTATTGTTCACTTACATCTATGTAACAATAACAAAAACATTGAAAGTTATGTAAAAGTCAATCTTTAGTATTGAAAAGCACTTTCAAGTATCATACCAAATACCCTCAACCAGTATAATTGGATGCTAAAATAAAAATTTGAATGTAAGAGTTAGAACTCGTTTGATAATGGTTTTAAGAAACGTTTTTAAGAAAGGTTTTTAATTTTTTTAACACCGTAAATTTTTTGTTATTTAAGTATTAAAGTATTTTCTAAAATTACTTCCAAAAGCATTCTTAATCTTTGATGTTGAAAAACACTTTTTAAGTACATACTCAATACGTATCCCATCTAATCCAACTTGTATATATGAAAAAAAATAGAATATAATAGGTATAGAATGTTACCAAGTATATACATAACTCTCATAGGGCTGTTGGTTCTAGCCTGGCCCTTTATTCAATGATTGGAATAAGTTGCAAAAGAGTTGAAAAGTGGGTTGACTCAAAATTTTCCTATAAAAGTGAGTTGAAGATGTAATTTTGTTATTATCAATTTTTTTAAAAAAGTTTAAACTTGTAAGATTTGAGCTCATACCTACACATGGATAGACTATGGATACACAATGAATTTGAATTCATATTCATTATAAAGAAGAAGACATGTAATAAATATGCAAATTATGGAAAGGTAGCTCTAACTCCATCAAACCAAGTTTTTATACTATATTGAACTATCAATTTTCTTAAAAACTTAAACTTATAAAATTTGAGTTCAATATGTATTTTATACTCCTTAATAATAACTAAATAGCAACAAAGTATTTGTCCAAATATAAATTTATGCTAAACTGTTTTATTTAAAAAAAAAATTGATTTTTACAAAAAAATAAAATTAAAAAATAAAATTAAAAATAATGTAATTTGCAAATTATTAAAAAATTTATGAAAAAAAAATTATCAAATGAAACTTGTTCCTTGAAAAGATGAATTCTATATAAAAAATTGAAATTTATGCTAAACTTGTTTTTTTTTTTTTAAACTTATTAAACTTTGATTGTTTTTTTAGTGTTTATACAATGAATTATTTTTACATTAAATTTATGTTTTAAAGGAATAAAAAAAATTATTCTAAACAAAAATAGTCACCTAAAGAGAGTTTCTTAAAAAAAGTTTTATTTTAAGAAAAGTTCAAAGCAAAATCATGATTTCTTAAGAAAAAAAAAACAAAACTTAAAAACAAAAGTTCTCATTTGAAGGGAAAATTTTAAGTTATTTAATTATTTTTCTACATTTTTTATCTTTGTACTAAAAAATGGTTTTCAAATTATGATTAAAATGGTTAAATTTTAAATTATTTAAAATTTATCTCATAAATTAATTGAAAAATTAAAGCAAAATAAAAACTATTCATTTAAAGAAAATTAATTCAATTCATAATTTTATTTTTTTAAACTTAAATAAAATAAAATCCATAATGGTTTTTATTAAAAAAACCAAAAAGAATATAAAAATAAATTAGTTTTTAATTTTAAAAATCACTAATTAAATTAGAGCTATTTTAATCAATAACTAATTGAATGTAAAATAGAGCAATTTTAATAGGACATTGTGTAATTTATATTTTTATAAATATTATTATTTAAAAATAATATATAAATGTAATTAATTGACAATATTATTATTTATAAATATTATATCCACAATAAAAGATAATTAGTTTTATATATTGAATTTAGTACATAAAAAGAAATAAATTTATAATATATTAAATATTTTTATTATTATAAAATATCTTATTAGTTAAAAATTATTATTAAAAATAAGAAAACGTGACTTTAGGATAATTTTTATTTTTCTCAATTTTTTTAGAAAATTGAAACTTCAAGGAACATTTTATTTTAAGAAATAGTCCTTAGAGACTATTTTTGTTTGAAAGGATATTTTAGAAATAGTCTCTTTACGGGAAGATTTTTGTTTTTAAAGAATTTTTTTGTTTTCAAGAAATCATCTCTTCGAGGGTGAATAATACATATAAGGGTAGTTTTGTAAATATCTTCTCCATCATCTTCCTCTACATCACATCGCTGCCTTACAATTAATTATCCAGGGATCCCGGAGTACGGGCATCACGGGTGTGAAGCTGTGGTTCAACAGTAAAAGATAAGAACATCAAATCAACCAATCTGCTTTAGAAGCGTCGTGTCACGGGCCTAGAGTTCCGGCCGTTGCGACAATCGGCCCTCTAAAATACCTGTTACCCCATTCTTTTCTGCGATGCGAAAAACACCAGTAGAATTACAGGAAGTAGAGAGAGGAGAAACGCAGATACGGGAATTAAAATGACGAGAGGCCCCTCTTCATTGCTATTGATCTACACAGTGATGATACTCTTCCACGCAAACATATGTAAAGCCGCCACTTCACTGACGAACAACACCTCCACCACAATCATGGGATGCAATGGCGACCAGGGAGAATGCCTGGTAGTGGATCTGGACTTTGAGGAGCAGTTCTTCATGGGCTCTGAGACAAGCGACAGCAAGGCGAGTGGATCTACTGCATTCAACATTTACAGACTCATCCAAAACCGCGGTAAAGCTATTCCTTGTGGAGTACGACCGTATGCTGCGTGCTTGTCCACGAAAAACATCATCCGTAGAAACCCAGAAAAATGTGGTTTGTACAAGCGCCGCTGCTGATGCTGAAATGGAATAGGCGTACAGTCATCTTCCCATTTCTCTCTAGTAATATCTTGCGCATATCTATCTCCAGTCCCTTTATGTTTATGTGTATCATTCTCTCCTGTCATCATTGTGTTTGAATTCTCCATCGTGTAACCGCAAGTGGTGTAGTGTGTTTATGCAATTTCAATGATCATCATCGGAGAATGATGTTCCGACGCGATGAGTTTCTTAAATTATTTTTATAAATATTATTATTTAGAAACGATGTATTAAATGTAATTAATTCACAATATTAATATTTATAAATATTATATCCATAATAATAAATGATTAGTTTTATATATATTAAATCTAGTACATAAAATGAATTAATTTTATAATATATATTAAATATTTTAATTATTGTAAAAATATATTATTAGTTAAAAATATTATTAAAAATAAGAAAATGTCACTTTAGCGAAATTGTATTTTTCTTAATTTTTTTTCTTTTTAGAAAATTGAAACTTCAAGGGATGAATTTTGTTTTGGAAGAACTTTTGTTTCAAGAAATAGTCAGAGACTATTTTTGTTTGAAAGAATTTTTTGTTTTCAAGGACGAATAATACATATAAGGGTAGTTTTGTAAATATCTTAACCATCATCTTATTGTGTTGACCTGCCTTACAATTATCCAACACCCGCAGAGTGCGGGCATCACGGGTGTGAAGTTGTGGTTCAACAGTAAATGAAAAGCCCCCCGGGTGAGGGCATCACGGGTGTGAAGTACCTGTTCAACAGTGAAGGAAAAGCCCCCCGAGTGAGGGCATCACCGGTGTGAAGTTGTGGTTCAACAGTAAATGAAAAGCCCCCGGGTGAGGGCATCACGGGTGTGAAGTACCTGTTCAACAGTGAAGGAAAAGCCCCCCGGGTGAGGGCATCACGGGTGTGAAGTACCTGTTCAACAGTAAAGGACGGGAACATCAAATCAACCAATCTGCTTCTGTAGCCTCGGCCCTCTTATCCCATTCTTTTATGTGATGCGAAAAACACCGACATAAATGGCAAGTAGAGAGAGGAGAAACGCAGATATGAAAAGTTAAGAGAGATTTTTAAATAAAATTTGAAAAAAAAAAATTGGAAAAATATAGTCGAGGTTGTTGAGTACACAGTACACTCTACAATCTTATTTGAGCATCCCTTGTTAGATGTTCTAAACTTTCAACATCCAACCCATTTTCCATATTTTTACACGCATGGCTAGAATTGTCATCCTCTTTATTCTCTTCTCAAAATAGCTAGCAAAGTTATATGATAAAATCTTGCTTTGAGGGATTTTAGAACTTAGAACATAATAATGATATTCTTTAGATTTTTAGGGCTTGCTTTCTCCGACATGAAAAATAAGTTTTTTTAAAGCTTTTATCTCTATATATATATATATATATAGAAATCTTATGATAAAAGTTAGGAAGATTTTCAATAAAATTTGAAAAAAAAAAAAAAAAAAAAAACTTTGGAGAAAATGCTCAAGGCACTTGAGTACCCTCCACGGTTTTGTTTGAGCATTCCTTGTTGCATGTTCTAAACGTTCAACAAAACATGCTTTTAATCATTCCTTATTCGAA
Source organism: Vitis riparia (assembly GCF_004353265.1). Taxonomy (NCBI): domain Eukaryota; kingdom Viridiplantae; phylum Streptophyta; class Magnoliopsida; order Vitales; family Vitaceae; genus Vitis; species Vitis riparia. Next base: position 6,517,140 of record NC_048444.1, read on the forward strand.
TTATTATTATTAAAACATCCTTTCAATCATTCCTTATTACTATTACTAGTATAATTAGTATTATTATTATTATTATATCACAGTCACTAGTCTAAATTTTAAATAGTCATTTAGTAATTTGTTCTAACTAATTTTTTATTACTTAAACTAATTAAGTTCAAATTATTACTAAGCAAGATTACCAAATAATATTAAATAAGGAAAAAACCTAGAAATGAAATAAAAATTGTTTTCTAATTAATCATAATAATAAATAAATAGATTGTTTAAATTATTATTATTATTATTATTATTTAAGATCATTAAATAGTATAAAATAAAAAAGCATAATATGAAGCAAATATCATATTAGTTAATAATATATATACACATTTTTAAGGAATAAGTAGTTTTATATGCTCTCAAAGAATAAATATTTTAAGAAGAGTTTTTCATATATATATATATATATATATATATATATATATTTGGATCCTTTTAACTTCTCCAAAACTATAAAAAATGACTTTATACAATTATAATTAAAGAAATTATTATTAGGTTCAAATTATTAGTTAATAAGATTACCAAATAATATTGTGTATCTATTCTAAAAGAGCACACAAGTCAACTTATTATTTCTTAAATCTATATACATTTTATTGTCAAGAAATATACTATGTGGTGCATATAATGATTTCTTTTATAAATTATTTACTGATTTTATTTAATAACAATTATAAAAAGCTAATTAGTTTATTAATTTTTTTTTTGGAAAAGTGAGTTTTGATTCATTAATTTAAAAAAATATAGAAAAAAAATCTCAATTTTTATAAATTAGTTTTATCTTTATTCATTTAAAAATATTTTAAAGTACATGCATTTTTTCACAATTCAGATAATTATTTCCTAAAATGACTTTTGCTTCTTATGTTAATAATACTAATTAACAATTATTTTACTATGAGAATTGATTTGAGATCAATAAAATAAAAAATTTTAAAAATTAAAAATATAATTAAAACTAAAAATATAAAAATAAAATATTAACTTTTCCTTCATTAAATCATACTAGTAGAAAATATAGATTCAATAAAGAGTTGGAAATACAATGGGAGCCAATATTTTATTTTTTAAAATTTAAAATTTTATTAAATTTTAAGTATTTTAGTTTTAATTGTATTTTTAATTTTTAAAATTTCTTATTTTATTGTTGATGTCAATTAACAAAATTTTTCTTCAATTTTATTTTTAAAAAAATGAGAAGATGAGTGGATTTATGTAATATAGGATATAAAATTACTATTAATTAGATAATTAAAAATATTTTATTCATCACTTGAGGATCTTGGAGAATTTTTCCAAAATGATTTGTATCTCATATCATATAATAAAAAAAATTATAATATATTTATTTGTAAGATACTTTTATCAAGTTAAAATGATAAATTAATTTTTTGATAATTTTATTTAATATTATCAAGTAAGAGGGTATTTCAAGAAATAATTATCTCAATTATGAAAAAGTGTATGTATTTTAAAATATTTTCAAATCGATGAAGATAAAATTAATTTATAAAAGTTGAGATTCTTTTTTCTATATTTTTTAAAATTAGTGAGTCAAACTTACTTTTTTCAAAAAACTTTATTATGATTAATTAGGAAATAATTTTTATTTAATTTCTAGGTTTTTTTATCATTTAATATTATTTGGTAATCTTATTGGGTAATAATTTGAACTTAATTATACTTAGCTTAATTATAATTAACAAAAATTAATATTAATTATAATTAGTTTATTTAACAAAAATTATATGTAAAAAATTGTATTATTACATTTTTTCTTTTGAATATGTTACTTCAAACACACTCAATCAAGAATACACCTATGACACATAGTGTGTGAGAATAAAAATTAAGTACTTTTCTACGTCGGAAGTTACTATCCCATGAATCTTAGACCGATCAAAACCTGCGTGTACTTTCATATGCTTCTTATTGGATTATCTCATAATCATATTGAGACTCAATGCATGTCTTGATTTCTCAACCTGTTCCTTTCCTTCCTAAAATTGCTAACAAAATTAATTGACAAAATATGGATCTTGAGAGTTTTTGGAACTTAGGACATAATGATAATATGCTCTTGATTTTCATGGCTTTCTTTATCTCACACAAAAAATAATATTTTTTAGAATTTTTTATATTGAAATCTATGCTTTAGTTGTATTAGACTAAGCAAATGAATTTCATAACATTAGGGAAGTTCTTAATATTGTTTTTTTAGATAAAAAAACTTTTGACAAAAATACTTGAGGTGCTTGAGCGCCCTCTGCGGTCTTGTTTGAGCACCCCTAGCTTGTTAGATGTTTGGAACATCTAAAATTTAACACCTTTTCCCTATTTTTGTATGCCTTTGTCCGCCTAATCACTCACATTTGCTTTAAAGCATCCATAGCTCTCCTATAATATACAATTACATCCAAAACATGTATTTTAAAACACCATTTTTTATTCTAATTTTAAACTTGAAAAATACTAACTTGAGCTTTGATTTTTATCTTCAATATGAATATGTTGGTATAAAACTCAGTAATAGTAAAGTAGTTGTGGACTGGTAATAATTAAAGTAAAATTGTCTACTTAAACTAATAAACTGACAGTATTCCCCTATGACAATTTTGGGATAAAAAATAAAATTACAATAACATCCCCTAAAACTCTCAAACTAAGATCCTAAAATGTCACTTAACCCCATCTTGATAAAAATTATTCAATAAAAATAACACAATCTTGTTAATCTTCTTTCTTTGCATGATTTTGTCACTTGAAACACAATCAACAATATACTTGTGACACAAAGCATGTGAGAATAAAAAGTAAGTAATAAACTAATAACCCACCCTATGCCCCCACCCATGAAGATTAGACAACAACATTTATATATATCCTTCAATACATAGGAAAATAAATCAATGTCACATACATGTTGCTGGAATATCTAGATTGCTTCATGCCAAGTTTTGGATCATAGTAGTGTATGCAAAACTATCCTATGGTCTCTTTGGATCTAATAGTGGAAATAAAGCTGCATATCAAAACAAGATCTAGAGAACAAAGGTATCATAACTGAGATTTGGATGTTCCTAGATTAGATCCTATCGATGAAGAGATGTGTCTAAGGCATGGTAATCATTGTAGATCTCACAAAACTCAACGATCTTCCACCGTAATGACTTTTCCTTGAATTCTATCACTAGGGGGTGGAATCCTCTCTAAGGTTGGTGGCTATAGCTCTCCTCTATCTACAATAAATAGAAAAACTAAATTAAAGCCCTAGAAATTAGTGGATAGAGCTCTCCTCCATTTAGCATAAATTAAATTGAACTCCTAACCCTTAAAGGGTTTATATAGACTTGTAATGGGCTTAAGTGACTCAAGCCCATCCTAGGCTTGAGTCACTTAATCTTACTTACTTGGGTTTTAATTGATTAATTAGTTATATTAGATTCCAATTAATTAATTAGCCCAATTTAGAGAGACCATTCACAAGTTTTTGTGCAACCTTATGTTTTTGCGAAACCTTATGTTTTTGCCAAAATGCTCTTATGCACACATGTGAATAGAGAACTCAACTAAACCTAATGATCCATGCTATCAAGAAGAGCTTGAGTGGGAACCATTAGGATCCATAAAAAAAAATATTGTCTTCCTCATAATCTAATTTTGAAGTTGACTCAATATCTCATTCCCACTACAAAGAGTCAATTGAACTCTAATATCTTATGTATATTATAACGAGATATAAAAACTCAGAGTTGTGACCCACTATTTACTACATGCAAATTTCTCATGAATTGATGTTTATAATCTAACAAGAGATGTGCTATCAACCTTTCAAGATTACCTCTTCAATATTTGAGTTACAAATACTTTTATTGTGTGATCAATCTCCTAAAGAACATATGTCAAATTCCACTAAAAAAATTATTAGGGTCACAAATTTCATAATAACATATTCATAGGATAATCATATGGGACAATGTGTCTCAATCTTATGAGATATCATGGTGCCTATTTTGCATATATATATACTCGTTGTCACCAACCTCTATTAATAGTGACCCAAATTAGAGGGAATATATGACCACCTTAGGGTCTCACATGTAAGTCCAAGCCACTAAAGACCTCATAACTAGTTCAATATTCTCTCAAGGTTAAAAGAGCTCATGTAACATAGTAACTTGACAAAGTCAGGATTACGTGATAGCCAATATTATAATTCACCGTAATTCTTATCCAATGTGTAACCATACACACTAGTGCATTCACAATGGAAAACTCATCATGATGACTAAAACCAAGTCATCTCTCCCATTAAGAGATGGTGTACTACAACCTTAAATTGATTGCTTAAGTCCATGAATCGATTGTGAACAAATTATCAATCGTGTAATGAATGCATGAATTGGATCTTTCGTATAACTCTTAACGCATCCAAATCATGTACAATGCAAATAATGTAAACCTAAATGCTCAACATAGTGCATAAATATAGGGTAGTAAAAGGAGAAACAGAATTATAATATAAATATTAATGAATTTCATTTTTATTGTTACATCATGTTATGCTTTTAAGAGCTTTATCCCAATATGTCTCCCTATATGATCATCAAACATGGAAATTTTGTATGATTCTCTTCTTGTCATAAAAATGATAAAGGTAGAAATGGAATAACACATCCACTAAGCTAATCATGCATCAAACATATATACAACAATAAACAATGAAATGAAACGATAGTATGCTCATATATCAACATGTCTAAAAATACATTGTAGTACTATAAGCGAAAGATACTACATGTATATGACTATTATTGTATCAAATTAAAAATACATCAAATATTTAAAAACAATACAAAAGGAAAATACATGTAAGTATTAGGAGTTAAAAAAAAAGTGTAAGGCTAGTTAAGAAGGCATAGTGTGAAAATTGGAAAAGTGGGTGTTTAATTGAAAACATAGAATTTTGAATTTGAAGGCTCAAGTTCCCAAGAAAGTCACTCAAGCACCCTCAAAGGATGCTCAAATTGTTTCAAGGGGTGCTCAAGTGCTAAAAGCACTCAAGCATTGTTGAGAGGCACTCAAGCTAAGATATGCATAGTTTTGATACTTTAGGGAGTATATTAGGGTTTATCCCTATATATATATATATATATATATCGCTCTTTGTGTTTAACCCAAAACCCTCAAAATGTTTCTTCATTAGTTTTTGGTAGTGGATTGAATCCCTTCAACGTGTTTTAAGAGTTTGCAAAGGTGCATTGAGAACGTAAGAGTAGGTGTAGCTACTAATAATAGCAATGACTAAATAACTCTATGTACTTATATATTTCTTGATAGTTAGGTGGATTTTAGCTCTACACCACAAAGTCTCTAGGAGGCTTCAAAGAATCTATGGATGAATTTATATATATATTTGCATCCACTTGCGCAAATATTGGTTATTCTTAGAAGAATAAAAAGTTAATTTAGCATAAATTTAAGGACTACTTATTCAATACCCTATCACACCCCTTAGGTAATTTCTAGGGTGAAAATATCGATAATTACGAATATATTGATATTTAGATTTTATGGATATATCGGAGAAGTATCGGTGGATATATAAGTATTTTTTATTTAAAAATGTTAATAATTTTATTTATAAATTTATATTTTTCTTGTATTTAATTATTATAATTAAATTTAACTTATTTAACAATAATTTTATTTTAATTAATTTATAATACATAAATAAATATATATACACTAATAAATTTTAATTTTATTTTATAAACTACTATATATGATGCATCTTATGAACCCAAGACTAGCATAGCTTCATTGGCAAGTCACTTAAGTTCCATGTAGAATACTAGGGTTCAAGCCCTAATGGCATGCCCTCTTGCTCTAATCTTTGTGAATCATGTGCACTATTGAGGCTGTAATCTTTGTGGAAAGGAATCCCACATCGGAAATGGGGAGCAAAATGAGGATGCTCCCATCATGTGCACTGTTGAGGCGTGGATTGGGCTTGCTGCAGCAAGAATGCATGCTTTTGAAGGCTTGGATGGATTGGGCTATAGCAAGTTAGGCCGGGATGCTTTTGAGGCCCGTTTCAATTTCAAAGTTTTAAATGAAAGGGAAGCTAACGTGGCACTAATTTATCAACTATATATAACAATATTTTCATCCCTAGCTAATTTTAGATCTTAAAACTTCCAAAATAAAGATATTTGTGTTTACCTCACAAATTCTTAATAGTTAAAATGTCGGGATGCTTTTGAGGTCCATTTCAATTTCAAAGTTTTAAATGAAAGGAAAACTAACGAGGCATCAAATCATCAACGATATATAGTGATATTTTCATCCTTGGGTAATTTTAGGTCTTAAAACTTTCAAAATAAAGATATTTGTGTTTGTCTCACAAAATTCTTAAGAGTTAAAAGGTAAATTAATTGACCTTTAAAGATCAAGCATAAGATGGTGTTTGATTATAACAAAAAAATGAAGTATTGTAAAGTAAAAGATTTGGTGAGTCTCTTTTCCAAGCGTGTTTGACAATACAAATGGGATGTCAATCAGATTTAAAATTTTCTTTTGAAAAACAATTAATATGATAAATCATTTAATAAGACCAAATGCAAAAAAATATTTTATAAATTACATTTTTTCCTCTTTAAATTAAATTATTGTAGTATTCAATCTCCTTGAAAATAAATTTTCATTGAAAAAGGAAGTTATAGTATACACTTAAACATCATCATAATGGATGATACCCCATGATCAAAGAAGGCCTCGTCATCTCAATTCTTGGAATATTGTTAATTGTTATTAAAACTAGGATTTTTCCATAAATAATATTATTTTTTAAAAAAACAATATTTTATAAAATCCTTACAAAAAATACAACACTTCTATTTTTTTTTTTAAATGATTTTACATTTGAAAATATTCTTTTTAGAAAACTGATAACTCAAAGTTACCATTAAAAGATGATTTTAATATAGGGTAAAAAAAATGAGATTTTATTATGAGCACAATTTATATATTTATAATGAGAACATGTGTTTTGTATTTTCAAAAATAAGTTTATAATTAACTTATAAAACCCTTGAATATTATCCACATGACTTTAAAATCCTAGGGGTTATTTTGGAATCCATTTGGCAGTGATTTTAGAAAATATTTTTAACTTAAAAAGTGTTTTTGAAAAAAAAAAATTAGGTGTTTAACAAATTTTAGGAAATATTTTTAAAATTTGGAAAAATCACTTGTAATGTTTTTTAAAGAACTTAGAGTGCATTTAATAATGATTTTGGGAAGTGTTTATAACATTTCTAATACTTGAAAGATAAAATTTTTTAAGTGTTTAAAAAACTACAAACAATTTTTATAATCACTATCAAACACACCATTAATATGTTTTATTATGATTTTAGGAAGTATTTTTAATATTTTTAAAATTTAAAATCTTTTATTTTTAAGTATTAGAAATAATAAAAACACTTAATAAAATAAATCTCAATCGGATAATTGGTCTCTTAGACATTATCCCTATAGACGCATAAGAATTCCTCTTTTTAACTCTATAAACAAGGATAGCGTACTTCTACAAAGTCATGAGTCCCTTGACTATCAATGTATTGGAAACAGAAGTGCCTAAAGGATTTGTCCTCCCAAAATTTTAAATCTATAACAAACTTTTGGGCCATGTGATGCACTTTTATTGACTAATGATGCTGGTGCAAATTAATAACACTTTACAGATTAAACATTTTCCAACCTGCAGGATTAGCTTCGGTATGACTTACATGTTGCAAAATGTCCATAAGCAAAGTTAAGGTCAAAGAGTCCTTAATAGGTAAATAGCTGCAAGGCATGATTTTCTATTCAACTAGTTGACCTTGCATAAGTTGCTCTATATATTTTTATTCCTCACTCTATTTTTGTTTTCATTTTTCTTTTCTTTTTAGCATTTTAGAGGGATTTGATTGTTTAAGATAAACAATTTAAAAGAAAACTATAGGAGTTAGTTTTTACATTACCTTGGAAAGGTCATAATGAAATATTAAAGAAATTTAATTAGCTGTTCAATCAATTTTAAGAGTTTGTTCGGTAGATTTTAAAAAGCGCTTTTAACTTTTAGTACTTGAAAATTTTTATTTTTCAAGTATTAAAAAGGATAAAAACTCTTCTTAATATCATTATCAAATATGCTCTAAATATTAGAGACTGAATTTTGTTTCCATAAAGAATAATATTATTTTGTAGAAAAAATATATATTTACTATACATTTCACAACATGATTAAAGACAATTTATGAAAGTGATTTCCAAATATGCTCTAAATATTGGAGACTGAATTTTGTTTCCATAAAGAATAATATTACTTCGTAGAAAAAAATATATTTACTATACATCTCACATCATGATTAAAGACAATTTATGAAAGTGATTTCGGATTATTTATATTCCATAAATTGGCAAACGAAACATTGAAATTGCATATTTCACATGATATTGCTTTAACAATAATAAACAAACTGATATCATCAAACCATGAAACCCTGATCTCCCAAGGTATCGCTAGGCTAATGGGAAGAAATTAAAGCGAGAGGTAAAAGTCATCTCGTGTAAATGCCATCGCTACCTACTGGCAATAAAGATCGCGTGGTTCACAACGTCCTTTGGGTTTAGGATTCGGTTTGGGGAAGCACCCACTGTATTTCTTACCGTATCCACATGACACAGCTGCTGCCTTAGGGTTTGAAGTTCCACTAGTCACAGCTTGTCCAGGTCTAATCACCATCAACCTCCTGCTTGTTTCAGACGCCATCATAAACTCCTCTTCCAAATTTATGTCTCCAATGAGGCAACCATCTTGGTCGCCGTTGCAGCTGTTGTTGCCGGTATGGTTCTTCGTAGTTGATGTGGCTCTACATATATTTGTGTGGAGCAGGAGCATCAGAATGAATATGGAGGCTAGTGAAGGACCTCTCCTGATTTTGATTCCCATCTTTCCTGCCAGCTGCATTAGCATGTTGCAGAGGAAAAAAGTTCGTTTCAAGAGATATTTAAAGCAATTACAGGAGTTTTGGGTCAAAATGACCCATTTTTGAAACTTAATGTTGAAAATGGGCACATTTTCAAACTATTGTTCAAAATGGCCTCTTTGATGCCACGTAGGCGCCACATCATTAAAAAATATTTTTTTTCATTATTATAGTGAAAGCCGCAGTTGGGAAACGCGGCTTCATTTTTGCACCAAAACCGCAGTTGGGAAACGCGACTTCATTTTTGTACTAAAGCTGCAGTTGGCAAATGCGGCTTCATTTTTGCACTAAAACCGCAGTTGGCAAACGCGACTTCATTTTTGTACTAAAGCCGCAGTTGCCAAACGCGGCTTCATTTTTTAACTAAAGCCGCGGTTGGCAACTGCAGCTTTAATTAATTTTTATTTAAATTTAAATTTTAATTAAAAAATTATTAAATTACAATTTATGAATGAAATTTAAAAATATACTTAAATAATAAATTATTTATATTTAAATTTAAAATTCTAGTATTACTTCAACAAATATAAATTGATAAATAGAAGATATTATAAATGAATATTTGATTTATTAATAAATTAATAATCTTAAAATAATAAACTTATATAACATATAAATAATATATAAAATTGTATAATTTATTAATTTAAGATATTTAATTTGTTAATTTTTAAGATATTAATTTATTTATATTATGATAAATTTATCTTTATCGAAATAATAGTATAATAGTTAATAACTGAGATTTCAATTATAATATTTTTTTTTTACTTTCAAATTTAATTAAAAACTATTAAATTACAATTTATGATTGAAATTTAAAAAATATACTTAAATAAAAAATTATTTATATTTAAACTTAAAAATCTAGTATTATTTAAACAAACATAAATTGATAAATAGAAGATATTATAAATGAATATTTGATTTATTAATAAATTAATAATCTTAAAATAATAAACTTATATAACATATAAATAATATATAAAATTATATAATTTATTAATTTAAGATATTTAATTTGTTAATTTTTAAGATATTAATTTATTTATATTATGATAAATTTATCTTTATCGAAATAATAGTATAGTAGTTAATAACTGAGATTTCAATTATAATATTTTTTTTTACTTTCCAATTTAATTAAAAACTATTAAATCACAATTTATGATTGAAATTTAAAAAATATACTTAAATAAAAAATTATTTATATTTAAACTTAGAAATCTAGTATTACTTCAACAAACATAAATTAATAAATAGAAGATATTATAAATGAATGTTTTATTTATTAATAAATTAATAATCTTAAAATAATAAATTTATATAACATATAAATAATATATAAAATTGTATAATTTATTAATTTAAGATATTTAATTTGTTAATTTTTAAGATATTAATTTATTTGCATTATGACAAATTTATCTTTAACAAAATAATAACATACTCTTAAGCCGTAGTTGTCATATATAGATTTTTTTACAAAATTAGTTAATGAAATTAATTACAAAAAGTCTACTACAAAATGTAATTTTTAATAGTTTAATTAAAGTCACAAAAAATATCCACTAAACATTAATATAGTGGAAAATAAAAAACATATATAATCTCACATGCCTCCACAAGGAGAGAACCTATGTGTAACTGGTACTCTCTTCCTTTTTAGACAAGAACCTATATATAATCACACATGATAAAATTTATTTCTCACATGGATACAATTGGCCGGATAAATGCCGAGGCTAGAAATTGGTTGGAGCAAATTCCTCTTGAAAAATGGGCACTCTCATATGATGGTGGGCGGAGATATGGGATTATGACAACTAATATGTCTGAAGTTTTTAATGGTGTCCTTAAGGGTGCTCGTAACTTACCAATAACAGCTTTAGTCCAGTTAACTTTCTATTGGGTTAACAGTTACTTCACAGTCAGATGGGAGCATGGTGCCAGTCGGCTCGCTTCAGGTGAAGAATTCACTCCACATATTGACGCCAAGATAAAGGCTAAAGTTGTTAAGACGGGTGCACATGAGGTTCTTTTGTATGATCATGTGGCGGGACGTTTTCATGTTAAAACTAGACACTCTGTTGAAAGCAGTAATAGGAAACCTCGCACATATCATGTTACCCTTCAAACGGGGTCTTGCACATGTAACAAAACACTTTAGTTAGGATTCCCATGTTCGCACATTCTTGCTGCTTGTCATTGTCGAGCAATTGATTTTCGACAATTTGTACAAGGTTATTACACCACACATGCTTACCTATCAACATGGGCTCCCTTGTTTTATCCCATATTTGATGAGTTGGAGTGGCCTTAATATAATGGACCGATAATTGTGCCTTCAAACTCAATGAAACGGCTAACTTCTGGTTGACCAAAATCAAGTCGTTTGCATAATGAGATGGATGCAAGGGAAACTAGGACTCCACAAACATGTGGACTTTGCAAGCAATCGGGTCATAATCGGCGTTTTTGTCCAAAAAGGAAGAGAGTACCAGTTACACATAGGTTCTCTCCTTGTGGAGGCATGTGAGATTATATATGTTTTTTATTTTCCACTATATTAATGTTTAGTGGATATTTTTTGTGACTTTAATTAAACTATTAAAAATTACATTTTGTAGTAGACTTTTTGTAATTAATTTCATTAACTAATTTTGTAAAAAAAATCTATATATGACAACTACAGCTTAAGAGTATGTTATTATTTTGTTAAAGATAAATTTGTCATAATACAAATAAATTAATATCTTAAAATTTAACAAATAAAATATCTTAAATTAATAAATTATACAATTTTATATATTATTTATATGTTATATAAATTTATTATTTTAAGATTATTAATTTATTAATAAATAAAACATTCATTTATAATATCTTCTATTTATTAATTTATGTTTGTTGAAGTAATACTAGATTTTTAAGTTTAAATATAAATAATTTTTATTTAAGTATATTTTTTAAATTTCAATCATAAATTGTGATTTAATAGTTTTTAATTAAATTGGAAAGTAAAAAAAAAATATTATAATTGAAATCTCAGTTATTAACTACTATACTATTATTTCGATAAAGATAAATTTATCATAATATAAATAAATTAATATCTTAAAAATTAACAAATTAAATATCTTAAATTAATAAATTATACAATTTTATATATTATTTATATGTTATATAAATTTATTATTTTAAGATTATTAATTTATTAATAAATAAAACATTCATTTATAATATCTTCTATTTATCAATTTATGTTTGTTGAAGTAATACTAGAATTTTAAATTTAAATATAAATAATTTATTATTTAAGTATATTTTTAAATTTCATTCATAAATTGTAATTTAATAATTTTTTAATTAAATTTTAAATTTAAATAAAAATTAACTAAAGCCGCAGTTGCCAACCGCGGCTTTAGTTAAAAAATGAAGCCGCGTTTGGCAACTGCGGTTTTAGTACAAAAATGAAGTCGCGTTTGCCAACTGCGACTTTAGTGCAAAAATGAAGCCGCATTTGCCAACTGCGGCTTTAGTACAAAAATGAAGCCGCGTTTCCCAACTGCGGCTTTAGTGCAAAAATGAAGCCGTGTTTCCCAACTGTGGCTTTCACTATAATGACGAAATTTTTTTTTTTTTTAATGATGTGGCGCCTACGTGGCATCAAAGAGGCTATTTTGAACAATAGTTTGAAAATGTGCCCATTTTCAACATTAAGTTTAAAAAATGGGCCATTTTGACCCAAAACTCCAATTACAGCCCCACTTGCCATCCTACTGTGCAGACGAGCCAATTGTCGGCACAACAAGACATTCATTTTCTCATTATTCCATTGATAAGCTACATCTTTTGTGAAAATAATAATAATAATAATAATAATAATTTATGATGTTGTAACCATATTTGACTAATTAGATATAACATGAGATAAGATAAAAGATGACATATTATATTTTATCACATATTTGATTGATGATAAAATATGATAAATTATCGTATCATTTATTATATCCTATGTTCAATCAAATATGAGATAGAATAAACGATGTGTTATATTATCAACCCTCTTTTTATATGTCTTATACATGAAATATGTTAATTTTAAGTTAATGCAAGACATATATTATGTAGCATAAATTTATTTTTTAATTAAAATTTTATTTTTTATATTATTTATTTTACAAAATAATTTTTTTATTGTAACATTAAAATTTTGGTTAAAAAAGAATTTAAAAAGTATTTATAAAATATTATAAAATAATATAAATATATGTATTATTTAATATATATATATATATATATATTATTTTTATATATTGAATGACATAATATAAAAAAATATTTATAAAATTTAAATATTTTAATTATGAATATTGTTAAATGTAAAAAAAAATTATTTAAAAAAAATATCGAAATATAAATAATTTTTTTAAATATAAAAATAATATATATTTTATATATTTTTTTTATTCATTTCACAAACTAAATATAAACATAACATAATATATCTAAATATATTACCTTAAGATATCATGTTCATTAAATATAATATCAAAGATACCATATTCCATTGAGAATTATATCCAAAGAAATGCATTTCTTATTTAATGAAATATGATATTTATGGAATATTTTATCAATTACAACATGTTTTAAAAATTATTTTTAAAATATAATAGTTAAGAAATAAAGGTAAATTATACAGGCGCACTTCATCAATCAAAGTATGACCTCCCCATTGTCTTATGACAATCATTGACTGTCATATGCTGACAATGTAATCATTTAATATTTTTATGAAAAAACCTAAAAATGCTTTTCCTTTAATAAATCTATAAAACACAATCAATTACAATACCCCATCTTTATTAATGGTCTCCACTAAATCGATTCAACCCCTCTTAACTTCTAATTCATTTTCAATTGAAGTTATCAACTGATTCAATCTCTGTTTACTTCTCATTTATTTTTAGTTCAATGCCTAAATTGAAAATTAAAATGAAAGCATAGGTGGAATGGTGGAATCAAGTTGTCTTTTTTTTAAATAAAAAAGATCATGGTTCATAGAGGTAATTCTTCAAACTTGTAGATATTATCCTAAGATTTTGGAACAAAGTGAAATTGGATTCAAGGTTTCTCGATTTTATAAAATTAGGGTTAAGATATGATTTTTAATGTTTTCCCTAATTTCTATCCTTATTGTTAAAGAAGCTTTGTGTTCATCATGTAAGTCATCATGTAAGTCACCGTGTCAACTATAAAGGAAGCGTGAATTCTCCAAGGACGACTTTTAGGTATACACTTTGCAATCACTCTTGTTCTCTCATTCTTTAACGCTTTATTTCAAAACCCTCTTTGGTCACAAAATCTCTTAATAGGCTCTAAATTTATACACATTTTCAAATAAATGACCTTCCATTAGTTTTATCTTTTCCTTTTCATCTACTTTAAATGTCTCCAACCCATGCTTATGTCATAACCAACCAGTTTCACTTCCTTGAGTAGAACTGGCTTGAACCTCATCACCATCATTAGATTCATACTCTAATAGGTCATAATTAAAATAATATATTTATAGTTCTCCATTATTTGTATTAGTTTACTTATCACTCAATGAACTCTCAGCTACGTGGCTTAGTGACCACCACCTAGTGACATCAGGATCATTAATGATGTCAGGTTCTCCATCTTCATCAAGAATTTTCCATTCATCATTGATATCATCTTCATAGTCATTCTCACCACAATTATCACCCAATGCATCTTCATCCTCGCCCTCAACCTCAAACCCTATATCTTCTACAACTTCATGGCTTCACTTCGCTCTACCACTTTGAAACACTACATCACCATCATCTTCTTGGTCGGTTCTCTACCTTAGGTAGTTAGGCCTCTATAACGAACAAAATCATTCTTAGTAGGCTTAATGCTTAACCCTATCTTCAAATCTACCATGAGCAAGCCTAACTTTTGTTACATGTGACCTTCCAACAACTTGCAAAGATTATGTTAAGACCTTAACTTTAACTAGTGTAGCTATTCCAACACACTACATAAAGTGAATTTCCCTCTAGAGTGCATGAAGTTTAAACATCTATAAGAATTATTTATCAATGTTCACATCATGAAGACACTAGTTTAAACTTGACGAGTAATTATATCCAATGCAACACAACTTTGTGTTAGATCATTTAAAATAGCAATAAACAAAATTTCAAATAGATCACGTATGTAATATTGGTTTGGATCTATATTGTTTATTCAATATCTCTTTTCCTTATAGATCCTAATTTTTCAATTTTACAACAAAACTATAGAATAAATTTGAAACTCATAACTATGCTTTTGCTAAAGGGAAAAAAAAATCTAACTTTATTCATATGTCCCTCAAATCATTCTTAATTTAGTTACACACTGTAATTTCACAAACTCTTGTTTTGAGATTCAACAACTAATTAAATTAACCTCCAACTCAATGGCTTTGCACAATAATTTCACAAATGGAGTTAAAAATCTTCAAATCCACAATGCCTGAAATGTGGCAATTGCAAATTTAAGGTTTCAACCTAGATTATATTGGGCTTTTTTCTTCATTTTTTGTTTTTTTTTTCCTCTCAAATTGTTGCATTTTTTTCCAACGTCAATTTATCCTTATGCAAAATATTGCATTTTATATTTGAGGGTAATATTTAGATTTCAATTGGGTCATTAATTTTGTTAATCAACAAACTCTGACAAGGAATGTCAACGTAATTTTGAAAAAACCGAGAGTTTAAAATATAATTATCAGTTACCTTAGAGGGTGCTCATATAATTTGAAATAATTTTTTAACTATCATAAATTCAAAAGAATTTTTAAGTTATTTTTTAACAAATATTTTACAAAATAGATTCAAGAAGCCATGGATACAACACCATGCATAATAGTACTCATAACCTGGCTTAACTTGATCTTTCAAATAGAATATATTGTCTTAGTTCATGTTAAGTTAAAAGTATGGGTTTAATTGCATTAGTGTCAAAAACTAACAAATAACACTTCACTAGACATGAAATTATTTTCAATCGATATTAAATCTTTCTAAAAATGTGTTCTTGATGCACATAAACTACTTGGAGAGGTGAATAAGAAGTCTAATTTTATGGTTTAAATCCAATTTCTTGATTCCTTATTTTTCTAATTTATTAATTTAATTTAGATCGAATCAAGGAATATGAAATCTTGATCAATCTTAAATTTAATTTTATAAATTATTAGCAGGGCAAATTTATTCAATATTATTATCAAGAATATAGTATATACAACCATAATAATCAAGACCTAATATATACGAAAGGAAATCTCTATCCAAATGCGACTCTTTTCAAAGGGATTTACTTTGGTCAACACCGAACTTTCATATCCTCGATGTAATCCTTTGTGCTTTTTTTATAATTGTTAAAAAAAATGAAATAAAGACATGTTGTAATGTATTGTATTTTTAGTATACTAATGTTGTAAGTTCAATATTAATGTTGTAATTACCATTCACGTCTTTTTCTTTTCTAATCATCATCATCATCATCATCATCATCATCATCATCATCAATAACCTATCAAATAAGAATAACATTAATAATAATACATATAAATAACACATTAATTAATTAAAAATTATTATTTCATTAATTATTATTTTAAAAATATTATAAATAACTTATCCAAAATAATAATATATTATAATAATTTTACAAATTAATGCTTCATTCTAGTAATTAAAAATATAAAATTATTATATTATTTATTATATAGATTTCATAAATTTTGAAATGTTGATGTGTTCTAAGTTATTTTATTAGTCTTCATAATTTCAACTTTCTTAAAACTATTTCCACTGTTCTTGATAAAATTTTGAAAACATTCTTTTTTTTTTTTTCCATTTTCTGAACTCATTTAAATTAAAATAAAAATAAAAAACAACTTAAACAAACGTAGTCTTTCTTAAATTTCTTAGACTCATTTTTAACATTATATTAAATTATCAACTTTTCTATAAAGTAACCAAATACAAAACAATAAACTTACCTATTTTTCTTTATTTTCTTGAATATTAAAAACTTAAATCTTGCCATTTAAGCCAATGAATCCCTTAGAAGTAGTAGTTTTGGATAACACTTTTGGAACAAAATTGTTAATCTTATAAGACTATGTTAGCATACCAACGCCTTGAATATTATGTTCGATGGATAATGATATCTTATAATAGTATATTCAATAAGATATATTATACCATGTTAACATTTAGTTTGTCAAAAAAATAAAAATTTGATGGAAAACATGTTTATTCCTAATACTAAATTATTTTTGAAATAAAAAAAAATTAATTTCTCGATATTTTGATTATTAAAAAATATTAGGAAACCGTTCTCATGTCTCACATTATTTGAAGATCTCTCTAGAATTTAGTTTTCAATGAATAATTTTTATTCCCTTGCTAACAATATAAGATTGAAAAAGTATATGTTCATGCTATGAAATTATCGATTCCAAGAGTTCAAACATATAACAATGATTATAATAATAATAAAGCACAGAAAATGTAGGCTTCTTAACAAGGTCGGGTAATGAATTAAAGGCAGGCAAGCAGAAAGGAATGCGATGGTGGCTCACAAGAAGAATTTAAAGCCATTATGGACCCTGGTGCCTGTCCTGATTAGAACAAAAGATTCAATATATGTGGCTGATATGTCAACCCAATTAAATTCCAAATTTATTACTATCACCCATCTGTCTTCTCGTTTCACCTGTCACAACACGCTTTTCTTTCCCAGTAACGCTAACGTATAGTGCTGGAGTTGGACTTGCTACATGTTGAACACCCTGCCATGTGCAGCCTCCTAGATACTTCACTATCATTATTGCCATCGTAAATTCCAAATTTATTACCATCACCCATCTGCCTTCTCGTTTTCACCTGTCACAACACGCTTTTCTTTCCCTGTAACGCTAAAATATAGTGCAGGAGTTGGACTTGCTACATGTTGAACACCCTACCATGTGCAGCCTCCTAGATACTTCACTATCATTATTGCCATCGTAAATTCCAAATTTATTACTATCACCCATCTGCCTTCTCATTTTCGCTTGTCACAACACGCTTTTCTTTCCCAGTAGCACTAAAATATAGTGCTGGAGTTGGGACTTGCTACATGTTGAATACCCTACCATGCGTAGTCTCCGACAGACTTCACTATCATTATTGGCATCATCAGTAAAAGAAGTCTTTAATGGGATCTCGTCGTTGTATACTTTTTCTTTAGTTTGTTCCGTGGTGGTTGTCTTCATTTAATTATAGCGAGGTTCCATCCACCCCACCCCTACATGGCTTTGATTGATCTTACCTCATCTTAGAGGGTGTTTATTTTTTTGGTTTTTTGCAAAAAATAATTTGTTTTCAGAATTTAAGTTATTTGTTTTTCTATTTTTTCATGACTTATTATAAACTTGTTGCTGAATAAAAAAAACAACATATTGATTTTTTAATGTTTAATAGAAATAAAATACTACAAAAACAAACAACTTAATATTTAACCCTATTAAACATTAAAGTTCTATTTAGAATTAAGTAAAAAAACAAACACCACCTTAATATAAAATGTGCCTACTATACGAAAAGAAAATTGTATATTTTTTAAAATAATTTCTTTTTGGGATTTGTCATTAAACTTATTTTGAGTAATTTAATAACATCTTATATTAGCAATTAGAAAAATCTATAGTTTACTTTAAAAATTATTTTTCTATTTTTACTCGTATTTCAATTTATTCATAATTAAATTCTTTTTAAAGAATGTTAATTTTAAATTTCACCCAAATATTAACTAGGTTCTTTTGTTATAATTTATTATATAAAAACCATTGCCCACCAAAATGAATGGATCCATACTTTTTCCCATGCTCACTCTCACTGCATCTCTTCCTATGCCAGAATGTTTCAAACATTTGGATATGGATATTTATCTCCAAGCATATCTATGGATCGCTTGATTGCACATGGGCCATGGATGTTCGCCCATGACGGATGTTTTGGAGGTGTATCCTACTCTACGCCTCTTGGGGAAATGACCACATATGCACTTGAGAATAATAATAGCTTCACTTGTCTTACAAGAGAGAGTAAATGTTTTGCGCAGAATAGTTGTAGCTAGATAATTTCTTATATTTGTTCAAAAGCATCACCTTTGACATAGCATCCTGGTGTTAATGTGTCTACTCGAGTTAGAAGTAAGGCTGGAGATGCCTAAAATGAATCTAGATTTCAACAAACAATTGTAAAATTGCTTTTTGAGCTTCAATCCATGCAAATCTTGATTTGAAGATGAATTTTGATTTGATCCAAGTGTGTTTAAGCCTAAAGAAATTAAAAAAGGCTAAGAAGAGTGGAAAATCGAAGAGTTACATACAATTTAATAAAGAAGTATTTCAATACCATAATTGATACTAAGGCAATTTTGACACCAACTAGAGTTGTCATTCCATTTAGATACTAAGGCAAATCTTAGGTTGAAATTTTGACACCACAATGTTGAGATACAAAATTTTCCATTTGATTTCTTGTTTATTTATGGACATTCTGGGTATTTTTCTTATATTTCTAGAGTTGAGGAGCATATGTATAAATAATGTTGGCTTTAGAGTTTTGAGATAGAGAGGCCTAGGGATTTTATTTTTATTGAAAGACATTATACATACTTTTCCTTTCAATATATATTCATGGATTGTTTTTATTTATTTATTATTATTATTCATTCGTGTGTTGGAATGGGTATGAGTGGCTCAAAGCCTTGATGTCTAAAAGAGTGGATCTTCTAAGAGAGAATCTCAAAGCAATGCATCCATGGTATGTACGAGTTCATCCATGGTATAAGATTCATTTTTTCATAATTAGAATGAAAGAGAAGAGTTCTAATAATAAAACTCTTGAAAAATCTCCTAAGTGTAGTCGTACTATCAGGAAAACAAAACCTTAAGTATAAAAGGGTTAAATATATAATAGAGACAAACTCGTCAGCTCATCGGAAAGCTCGACCCCCGTGAACTGATTGGGCAACTCAACCCCCAACATCTTGAGCAAACTACAATAAAACTAATTTAGACTTCACATTTCAACAGACAACATTATGTATTTTTAAAAACAATTTTCTATTTTTTAATCACCCGGCCAAAGGAGCTCTTATCATCTCCCAAAATCAAATAATTTTATTATTTGAGCGAGGTTGTTAATTTATCAAATATTTTATTTGGAGGTTTTATTGTAGCACGACTCTTTTACACCCATTACAAAGATGTTACACATCATAAAAGGTAAAAGGGTTAATAGATATGCATGGATAAATACAACTCCTCAAAATTTCACTGGGGGCATACACGATTGAAAATTCCACAATTTTGCTCATCTGAAGGGGATCGGTTTGGATTGGGTAGGCATGCACCGTACCTTGCATTCCCACAGGCCACAGCTGGTTGATTAGCGTTGCTGGTGCGTCCAGTTACAGCTTGCCCTGAGTTTATTTGCAGCAACCTTCTACTTATTTCAGAATCCACGGAATACTCCTCCGAGTCCATGTCTCCAATCAGGCATTCATCAGGCTGATCGCTGCAGCGGTGGGTGTGAGTGTCATTGCTCTTTGCTGAAGTAGCTCTGCAAACATTTTTGGTGAGGAGCATCACCATTAGAATTAGCGCTACTGAAAAACCTTTCTTCATCTCCCCTCCCATCGTTTCTTCCCCTCTCTCACATGCCTGGAGCTGAGGAGAAAACAAGGCCATATATATTCAAAGAAACCAAGTATATTATAGCTGGATTGGTTAATTAAATTATAATATTATGTACCGACATGCCATGTTGCTGACCAAATGGACAAAGACTTCTCATTAGTTTCTTTTCTTTGAGGGTCCATTATGGCAGGCCAAGTATAATTTTTGTTATTGTAATTAAATAATCAATGAAATATATCTCTAATTAAGTTATTTAAATCTAAAAAACTGAGATTAAGTAGTAGATAGTTACATTTCAACTAATCAAGTCGTTGTAGGGTGCATGATTGACCTTCTTATGGAGACAATGACCATTGATTTCTACCTAATGCTGCCATCAATGGTTTACATTTTTCAAATACGAGCCTTTTTGTTTCTCATCTGCCTCGTCAAGAGACCCCCCCTGCTTGTTTTCTTTCTTAATCACATAAAAAAAAAATTGTGTATCTTCGTTGATTGATGAGTGGTTGTTTGGTAAACCAATTTAATAATAAATTTAATTTAAATTATTAAATAAATTAAATATGTTTGATAAAATAATTTAATGATATTATTTAAAATAAAAATATCTTTAAATAAAAAATAAAAAATAATTAATTTATTTTAAAATTTATATCTTCATTTTACATTTTTACCCCTTATTTGTTTTATTTATCTCCATCATCTTCTTTATTATTTTATAACTTTTATTGTTACTCGATCTGTTTTGCCCTAATTACAATTTATAAAGGTAAATATATCAATTTGATAATTTAAAATAAATTTTAAGTTAATTTTATCAAACAACCTTAATATTTAAACTAAAAATTAAGTCAATAATTTAAATATACTTTAACTTAAAACCAACTTAAATTATTAAATAATAAGTATTAAGTTTTATGAAATACCCCTTAATATATTACTTTTATTTATTTGTCGGGTTTATTAAAAATCGAATGATTAATTCTACCATGTAGGATAATACTACAAGCTCCCACAAATTTTTGGTTTTTTCCAACATTGGTATGTTGTCCTAATTAATTGAAAGATCTATATTTAGTTGAACCTTTGAAATTGAGGTTAGTAATAGAGATTTAAAATTGATCATGCTTACTTCTCAGCTACCCTTTTCTTTAATTTATGATTTTAACCGGTCCAATATAATTCAGACGTCCACTTCTTGATAATACGTCGGACCAAACATTGAAATTTCTGCCAAACATTACGTAATACATTAAGAGTCTGATAAAAAATGACTTGATTGATTACAAGGACGACACCACAAATTAATACACTGTGAGTCAATTTATGCGGCCATTAATGGGGCCCTGTGGTGGGATATTTCATATTTTTAAAAAAATTTCAAAGTAGCAGTAGGATCATAGTATTAATAAGTCTGAAAATTCAGCAGACGAAAGCAACGATTTTTCTGTTTGGGACAATGGTCCATTGTTAGCATGAGTGTCTATTATTTACAATGTCTTTTACAATTTATTTAAAAATATGATTTTTTTTTCAATTTTATTTTAAATAAAAAAAATGTTGCTTAACTTTTTATTTTATTTTATTTTTTATTTTTTACTTAAAAATAATTTTGCCTTTTTATAAAAAGATTTTTTAAAATTTTATCTAAAAAATAATTTTGCTTATGTTTGATTAAAAATAGGTTATTTATTTATTTATTTATTTTTACAATTTTTACTTTTTAAAAGGAGAATTTGGCCTTTTTTAAAAGCTTAAATTTTATTTTATTTTATTTTACAATTTTACTTTTAAAAGGAGAATTTTGTCCTATTTAAAAAAAAATATTTTTACAAGTTTATCCAAAAAAGAATTTTGCTTAAATTTTATTTTAAAAAATTTACAGTATTTTTTTTTTTTTTGAAAAAAAAGAGAATTTTTCTTTTTTCTAAAAAAAAAAATTTACGAGTTTATCCAAAAAAGAATTTTACTTAACTTATATATATATATATATATATATACAATTTTACTTGAAAAAAAAATATTTTTTGCTATTTACAAAATATAACAATCCAATTTTTTTTTTTAAATTACAATTTAATTTATAAAAGGGTTCCCATAAAAAAAAAAAAAAAAAAAAATCTTATAAGGAAAAAGTTTTTTTTTTAATAATTATTTACAAAAGATGTTTTAATCACCTTTTTTATTTACCAAAAGCCATTTTTTATTTGATTTTATTTAGAAATATTATTTATTCAAAAAACTTAATTTTATATTTTGAGAAAATGACTACAGATTTGATTTATTTTATTTTATTTTAAATTTAGTTTTTAATATAAACTACTATGGATTGATTTAAAAAAAAAAAAAATCCATTTATCAAAAGGGGGGTTTCAGATTTTATTTTACTGAAGCAAAAATTCAAATTTTATTTTATTTAAAAAATTGATAATGAAAAAAAAACTGAAAATATACAAATAAACATAAATCAAATAAATAAAATAAATAGAGGAGGTGGGAAGTATGCTCTTAGCACGTATGAGTCTACATCAGTAGAGACTCTCCTTGATGTCGAAACAAACTCTACACAGGTGGAGCTCAAAATAGTACAAATAAATGGCATCACTCTCTCACCAAAAGAAATAAAATCCAGAAAATACAAAGAAAGCAGAGCCAGAGAGTAGTTGTTTTCCATCTCCAAAATGTTGTCCACCACCTCTGCAAACTTAGGGTCTTCTACACTTTTATAGGTCTTCAACTTGGTCATCAAGCCACATGGAGGGCATCCAGGCTTAGCTAAGAGAAACAAAATTGGACCATGCACAAAATCGAAATATGGGAAAATGAGAACAAATCAATAATATACAAGCCTAAAACAAATTCCAAACACATATATTAACAACTTAAGCCTAAATCCATACCAATAATCAATAGCAACTAAGGGCTCATTCAAATCAAAGCTTAAAGCAATCAATGCCCAAAGCAATAAATCAAATGCCAAAGACACAAATCAAATACATGAGTGGTCCAAGTAACATAAACAAACCAACCACAAGCCCAAGTTAACTCCAATCAAGCCCGAAACAATTAAAGTCCAAGATCTTTAATGCCCACAAGCAATCTAAAATTAAGCTTAATTGATCAAATAAGCTTAAAACTAATATGCAAAGCCCCCGCTCCCACAATAAAAAATAAAAAAAACAAAGCTAAAACAATCACTCTGCAAATCAATAAGGAGAAAGGCTTACCTCTGTTTGAAGAACACTTGACTACTAAGTGGCAGTGGTGAGGAAAATGCAGGCAACGATGTTTAGATGTGGATGGTGACAACATGGTGGTGTGGCAATGGGTGGCGACTATAGATAGTAAGGGATGAGGGTGTGGCAGCATGGAGTGTAGGGCGACAAAGATAGAGAGGTAGTGTGGACCATGGGTGATATGGGGACGGAAAGAGAAAAAGATAAATAAGGTGAGAAAGAGAGAGAATGAAAGAAAGATGAGATGGGGTCGTCAGTGGGGGGAGACACCGACAATGACATGACCAAGATTGACGAATCTTTGATTTTTCTTATTTTATATGTTGATGATATGCTAATTGATACTAAAATTACATCAAAAATTGAATATTTTAAGTGTTTATTAAGTAGTGAGTTTGATAAGAAAGATTTTCTTTGCTAAGAAAATTCTTAGCATTGAAATACAAAAAGGTAAACAAAATTAAAATCATGAATATCTTAAAAGAAAATATCTTAAAATTCGGGAATGAAATTCATTAGGACATATATTGTTATTGAAAATCCACACATAAGAGAATAAAATCGATACATTGGCCAAAGTTTTTCTTAAGGATAAGTTCAAGCATTGTTTGAACATTATTCATTTTCCAATTTGTTGAAGATGGAAGATCAAGTAATCCTACTTGGAAAGATACATGTGAAGATGTTTATAAGTTTGAGAATTTCAGTAAATGTTCTACATGTTTAATATTTTGTATTTCAATAACATTGTGTAAAGAACTTGTCTTTGTCACACAACAATAAGTTTATTTATGCATAGAATATTCTTACAAAACAAGGAAAGAAAATAGGAAAAGACTTTTGACTCCAATGGTGCGTGATCTTGGATATGATTGAGACTTTTGGAGTTTTTAGGGTTTTAGGAATTGTAATTATTCCTTCAAGAACATTGAAGTAATTTCTTCTTTCCTTATGGATACCACCACATTGTTGAATCATATTAAATTTTGTATTTTCATGTGATTGCTTAAGCATTTATTTTCATATTCTTGTTTATTGTTCACTTACATCTATGTAACAATAACAAAAACATTGAAAGTTATGTAAAAGTCAATCTTTAGTATTGAAAAGCACTTTCAAGTATCATACCAAATACCCTCAACCAGTATAATTGGATGCTAAAATAAAATTTGAATGTAAGAGTTAGAACTCGTTTGATAATGGTTTTAAGAAACGTTTTTAAGAAAGGTTTTTAATTTTTTTAACACCGTAAATTTTTTGTTATTTAAGTATTAAAGTATTTTCTAAAATTACTTCCAAAAGCATTCTTAATCTTTGATGTTGAAAAACACTTTTTAAGTACATACTCAATACGTATCCCATCTAATCCAACTTGTATATATGAAAAAAAAATAGAATATAATAGGTATAGAATGTTACCAAGTATATACATAACTCTCATAGGGCTGTTGGTTCTAGCCTGGCCCTTTATTCAATGATTGGAATAAGTTGCAAAAGAGTTGAAAAGTGGGTTGACTCAAAATTTTCCTATAAAAGTGAGTTGAAGATGTAATTTTGTTATTATCAATTTTTTTTAAAAAGTTTAAACTTGTAAGATTTGAGCTCATACCTACACATGGATAGACTATGGATACACAATGAATTTGAATTCATATTCATTATAAAGAAGAAGACATGTAATAAATATGCAAATTATGGAAAGGTAGCTCTAACTCCATCAAACCAAGTTTTATACTATATTGAACTATCAATTTTCTTAAAAACTTAAACTTATAAAATTTGAGTTCAATATGTATTTTATACTCCTTAATAATAACTAAATAGCAACAAAGTATTTGTCCAAATATAAATTTATGCTAAACTGTTTTATTTAAAAAAAATTGATTTTTACAAAAAAATAAAATTAAAAAATAAAATTAAAAATAATGTAATTTGCAAATTATTAAAAATTTATGAAAAAAAATTATCAAATGAAACTTGTTCCTTGAAAAGATGAATTCTATATAAAAAATTGAAATTTATGCTAAACTTGTTTTTTTTTTTTTTAAACTTATTAAACTTTGATTGTTTTTTAGTGTTTATACAATGAATTATTTTTACATTAAATTTATGTTTTAAAGGAATAAAAAAAATTATTCTAAACAAAAATAGTCACCTAAAGAGAGTTTCTTAAAAAAAGTTTTATTTTAAGAAAAGTTCAAAGCAAAATCATGATTTCTTAAGAAAAAAAAACAAAACTTAAAAACAAAAGTTCTCATTTGAAGGGAAAATTTTAAGTTATTTAATTATTTTTCTACATTTTTTATCTTTGTACTAAAAAATGGTTTTCAAATTATGATTAAAATGGTTAAATTTTAAATTATTTAAAATTTATCTCATAAATTAATTGAAAAATTAAAGCAAAATAAAAACTATTCATTTAAAGAAAATTAATTCAATTCATAATTTTATTTTTTTAAACTTAAATAAAATAAAATCCATAATGGTTTTTATTAAAAAAACCAAAAAGAATATAAAAATAAATTAGTTTTTAATTTTAAAAATCACTAATTAAATTAGAGCTATTTTAATCAATAACTAATTGAATGTAAAATAGAGCAATTTTAATAGGACATTGTGTAATTTATATTTTTATAAATATTATTATTTAAAAATAATATATAAATGTAATTAATTGACAATATTATTATTTATAAATATTATATCCACAATAAAAGATAATTAGTTTTATATATTGAATTTAGTACATAAAAAGAAATAAATTTATAATATATTAAATATTTTTATTATTATAAAATATCTTATTAGTTAAAAATTATTATTAAAAATAAGAAAACGTGACTTTAGGATAATTTTTATTTTTCTCAATTTTTTTAGAAAATTGAAACTTCAAGGAACATTTTATTTTAAGAAATAGTCCTTAGAGACTATTTTTGTTTGAAAGGATATTTTAGAAATAGTCTCTTTACGGGAAGATTTTTGTTTTTAAAGAATTTTTTTGTTTTCAAGAAATCATCTCTTCGAGGGTGAATAATACATATAAGGGTAGTTTTGTAAATATCTTCTCCATCATCTTCCTCTACATCACATCGCTGCCTTACAATTAATTATCCAGGGATCCCGGAGTACGGGCATCACGGGTGTGAAGCTGTGGTTCAACAGTAAAAGATAAGAACATCAAATCAACCAATCTGCTTTAGAAGCGTCGTGTCACGGGCCTAGAGTTCCGGCCGTTGCGACAATCGGCCCTCTAAAATACCTGTTACCCCATTCTTTTCTGCGATGCGAAAAACACCAGTAGAATTACAGGAAGTAGAGAGAGGAGAAACGCAGATACGGGAATTAAAATGACGAGAGGCCCCTCTTCAGTGCTATTGATCTACACAGTGATGATACTCTTCCACGCAAACATATGTAAAGCCGCCACTTCACTGACGAACAACACCTCCACCACAATCATGGGATGCAATGGCGACCAGGGAGAATGCCTGGTAGTGGATCTGGACTTTGAGGAGCAGTTCTTCATGGGCTCTGAGACAAGCGACAGCAAGGCGAGTGGATCTACTGCATTCAACATTTACAGACTCATCCAAAACCGCGGTAAAGCTATTCCTTGTGGAGTACGACCGTATGCTGCGTGCTTGTCCACGAAAAACATCATCCGTAGAAACCCAGAAAAATGTGGTTTGTACAAGCGCCGCTGCTGATGCTGAAATGGAATAGGCGTACAGTCATCTTCCCATTTCTCTCTAGTAATATCTTGCGCATATCTATCTCCAGTCCCTTTATGTTTATGTGTATCATTCTCTCCTGTCATCATTGTGTTTGAATTCTCCATCGTGTAACCGCAAGTGGTGTAGTGTGTTTATGCAATTTCAATGATCATCATCGGAGAATGATGTTCCGACGCGATGAGTTTCTTAAATTATTTTTATAAATATTATTATTTAGAAACGATGTATTAAATGTAATTAATTCACAATATTAATATTTATAAATATTATATCCATAATAATAAATGATTAGTTTTATATATATTAAATCTAGTACATAAAATGAATTAATTTTATAATATATATTAAATATTTTAATTATTGTAAAAATATATTATTAGTTAAAAATATTATTAAAAATAAGAAAATGTCACTTTAGCGAAATTGTATTTTTCTTAATTTTTTTTCTTTTTAGAAAATTGAAACTTCAAGGGATGAATTTTGTTTTGGAAGAACTTTTGTTTCAAGAAATAGTCAGAGACTATTTTTGTTTGAAAGAATTTTTTTGTTTTCAAGGACGAATAATACATATAAGGGTAGTTTTGTAAATATCTTAACCATCATCTTATTGTGTTGACCTGCCTTACAATTATCCAACACCCGCAGAGTGCGGGCATCACGGGTGTGAAGTTGTGGTTCAACAGTAAATGAAAAGCCCCCCGGGTGAGGGCATCACGGGTGTGAAGTACCTGTTCAACAGTGAAGGAAAAGCCCCCGAGTGAGGGCATCACCGGTGTGAAGTTGTGGTTCAACAGTAAATGAAAAGCCCCCCGGGTGAGGGCATCACGGGTGTGAAGTACCTGTTCAACAGTGAAGGAAAAGCCCCGGGTGAGGGCATCACTGGTGTGAAGTACCTGTTCAACAGTGAAGGAAAAGCCCCCGAGTGAGGGCATCACCGGTGTGAAGTTCTGGTTCAACAGTAAAGGAAAAGTCCCCGGGTGAGGGCATCACGGGTGTGAAGTTGCTGTTCAACAGTAAAGGAAAAGCCCCCCGAGTGCGGGCATCACGGGTGTGAAGTTGTGGTTCAACAGTGAAGGACGGGAACATCAAATCAACCAATCTGCTTCTGTAGCCTCGGCCCTCTTATCCCATTCTTTTATGTGATGCGAAAAACACCGACATAAATGGCAAGTAGAGAGAGGAGAAACGCAGATATGAAAAGTTAAGAGAGATTTTTAAATAAAATTTGAAAAAAAAATTGGAAAAATATAGTCGAGGTTGTTGAGTACACAGTACACAGTACACTCTACAATCTTATTTGAGCATCCCTTGTTAGATGTTCTAAACTTTCAACATCCAACCCATTTTCCATATTTTTACACGCATGGCTAGAATTGTCATCCTCTTTATTCTCTTTTCAAAATAGCTAGCAAAGTTATTTGATAAAATCTTGCTTTGAGGGATTTTAGAACTTAGAACATAATAATGATATTCTTTAGATTTTTAGGGCTTGCTTTCTCCGACATGAAAAATAAGTTTTTTTAAAGCTTTTATCTCTCTCTCTCTCTCTCTCTCTCTCTCTCTCTATATATATATATATATATATATATATAGAAATCTTATGATAAAAGTCAGGAAGATTTTCAATAAAATTTGAAAAAAAAAAAAAAAAAAAAACTTTGGAGAAAATGCTCAAGGCACTTGAGTACCCTCCAGGGTTTTGTTTGAGCATTCCTTGTTGCATGTTCTAAACGTTCAACAAAACATGCTTTTAATCATTCCTTATTCGAATTATTATTATTAAAACATCCTTTCAATCATTCCTTATTACTATTACTATTATAATTATTATTATTATTATTATTATATCACAGTCACTAGTCTAAATTTTAAATAGTCATTTAGTAATTTGTTCTAACTAATTTTTTATTACTTAAACTAATTAAGTTCAAATTATTACTAAGCAAGATTACCAAATAATATTAAATAAGGAAAAAACCTAGAAATGAAATAAAAATTGTTTTCTAATTAATCATAATAATAAATAAATAGATTGTTTAAATTATTATTATTATTATTATTATTTAAGATCATTAAATAGTATAAAATAAAAAAAGCATAATATGAAGCAAATATCATATTAGTTAATAATATATATACACATTTTTAAGGAATAAGTAGTTTTATATGCTCTCAAAGAATAAATATTTTAAGAAGAGTTTTTCATATATATATATATATATATTTGGATCCTTTTAACTTCTCCAAAACTATAAAAAATGACTTTATACAATTATAATTAAAGAAATTATTATTAGGTTCAAATTATTAGTTAATAAGATTACCAAATAATATTGTGTATCTATTCTAAAAGAGCACACAAGTCAACTTATTATTTCTTAAATCTATATACATTTTATTGTCAAGAAATATACTATGTGGTGCATATAATGATTTCTTTTATAAATTATTTACTGATTTTATTTAATAACAATTTAAAAAGCTAATTAGTTTATTAATTTTTTTTTTGGAAAAGTGAGTTTTGATTCATTAATTTAAAAAAATATAGAAAAAAAACCTCAATTTTTATAAATTAGTTTTATCTTTATTCATTTAAAAATATTTTAAAGTACATGCATTTTTTCACAATTCAGATAATTATTTCCTAAAATGACTTTTGCTTCTTATGTTAATAATACTAATTAACAATTATTTTACTATGAGAATTGATTTGAGATCAATAAAATAAAAAATTTTAAAAATTAAAAATATAATTAAAACTAAAAATATAAAAATAAAATATTAACTTTTCCTTCATTAAATCATACTAGTAGAAAATATAGATTCAATAAAGAGTTGGAAATACAATGGGAGCCAATATTTTATTTTTTAAAATTTTAAATTTTATTATATTTTAAGTATTTTAGTTTTAATTGTATTTTTAATTTTTAAAATTTCTTATTTTATTGTTGATGTCAATTAACAAAATTTTTCTTCAATTTTATTTTTAAAAAAATGAGAAGATGAGTGGATTTATGTAATATAGGATATAAAATTACTATTAATTAGATAATTAAAAAGATTTTATTCATCACTTGAGGATCTTGGAGAATTTTTCCAAAATGATTTGTATCTCATATCATATAATAAAAAAAAATTATAATATATTTATTTGTAAGATACTTTTATCAAGTTAAAATGATAAATTAATTTTTTGATAATTTTATTTAATATTATCAAGTAAGAGGGTATTTCAAGAAATAATTATCTCAATTATGAAAAAGTGTATGTATTTTAAAATATTTTCAAATCGATGAAGATAAAATTAATTTATAAAAGTTGAGATTCTTTTTTCTATATTTTTTAAAATTAGTGAGTCAAAACTTACTTTTTTCAAAAAACTTTATTATGATTAATTAGGAAATAATTTTTATTTAATTTCTAGGTTTTTTTATCATTTAATATTATTTGGTAATCTTATTGGGTAATAATTTGAACTTAATTATACTTAGCTTAATTATAATTAACAAAAATTAATATTAATTATAATTAGTTTATTTAACAAAAATTATATGTAAAAAATTGTATTATTACATTTTTTCTTTTGAATATGTTACTTCAAACACACTCAATCAAGAATACACCTATGACACATAGTGTGTGAGAATAAAAATTAAGTACTTTTCTACGTCGGAAGTTACTATCCCATGAATCTTAGACCGATCAAAACCTGCGTGTACTTTCATATGCTTCTTATTGGATTATCTCATAATCATATTGAGACTCAATGCATGTCTTGATTTCTCAACCTGTTCCTTTCCTTCCTAAAATTGCTAACAAAATTAATTGACAAAATATGGATCTTGAGAGTTTTTGGAACTTAGGACATAATGATAATATGCTCTTGATTTTCATGGCTTTCTTTATCTCACACAAAAAATAATATTTTTTAGAATTTTTTATATTGAAATCTATGCTTTAGTTGTATTAGACTAAGCAAATGAATTTCATAACATTAGGGAAGTTCTTAATATTGTTTTTTTAGATAAAAAAACTTTTGACAAAAATACTTGAGGTGCTTGAGCGCCCTCTGCGGTCTTGTTTGAGCACCCCTAGCTTGTTAGATGTTTGGAACATCTAAAATTTAACACCTTTTCCCTATTTTTGTATGCCTTTGTCCGCCTAATCACTCACATTTGCTTTAAAGCATCCATAGCTCTCCTATAATATACAATTACATCCAAAACATGTATTTTAAAACACCATTTTTTTATTCTAATTTTAAACTTGAAAAATACTAACTTGAGCTTTGATTTTTATCTTCAATATGAATATGTTGGTATAAAACTCAGTAATAGTAAAGTAGTTGTGGACTGGTAATAATTAAAGTAAAATTGTCTACTTAAACTAATAAACTGACAATATTCCCCTTTGACAATTTTGGGATAAAAAATAAAATTATAATAACATCCCCTAAAACTCTCAAACTAAGATCCTAAAATGTCACTTAACCCCATCTTGATAAAAATTATTCAATAAAAATAACACAATCTTGTTAATCTTCTTTCTTTGCATGATTTTGTCACTTGAAACACAATCAACAATATACATGTGACACATAGCATGTGAGAATAAAAAGTAAGTAATAAACTAATAACCCACCCTATGCCCCCACCCATGAAGATTAGACAACAACATATATATATATATATATATATATATATATATATATATATATCCTTCAATACATAGAAAAATAAATCAATGTCACATACATGTTGCTGGAATATCTAGATTGCTTCATGCCAAGTTTTGGATCATAGTAGTGTATGCAAAACTATCCTATGGTCTCTTTGGATCTAATAGTGGAAATAAAGCTGCATATCAAAACAAGATCTAGAGAACAAAGGTATCATAACTGAGATTTGGATGTTCCTAGATTAGATCCTATCGATGAAGAGATGTGTCTAAGGCATGGTAATCATTGTAGATCTCTCAAAACTCAACGATCTTCCATCGTAATGACTTTTCCTTGAATTCTATCACTAGGGGGTGGAATCCTCTCTAAGGTTGGTGGCTATAGCTCTCCTCTATCTACAATAAATAGAAAAACTAAATTAAAGCCCTAGAAATTAGTGGCTAGAGCTCTCCTCCATTTAGCATAAATTAAATTGAACTCCTAACCCTTAAAGGGTTTATATAGACTTGTAATGGGCTTAAGTGACTCAAGCCCATCCTAGGCTTGAGTCACTTAATCTTACTCACTTGGGTTTTAATTGATTAATTAGTTATATTAGATTCTAATTAATTAATTAGCCCAATTTAGAGAGACCATTCACAAGTTTTTGTGTAACCTTATGTTTTTGCCAAAATGCTCTTATGCACACATGTGAATAGAGAACTCAACTAAACCTAATAATCCATGCTATCAAGAAGAGCTTGAGTGGGAACCATTAGGATCCATAAAAAAAATATTGTCTTCCTCATAATCTAATTTTGAAGTTGACTCAATATCCCATTCCCACTACAAAGAGTCAATTGAACTCTAATATCTTATGTATATTATAACGAGATATAAAAACTCAGAGTTGTGACCCACTATTTACTACATGCAAATTTCTCATGAATTGATGTTTATAATCTAACAAGAGATGTGCTATCAACCTTTCAAGATTACCTCTTCAATATTTGAGTTACAGATACTTTTATTGTGTGATCAATCTCCTAAAGAACACATGTCAAATTCCACTAAAAAAATTATTAGGGTCACAAATTTCATAATAACATATTCATAGGATAATCATATGGGACAATGTGTCTCAATCCTATGAGATATCATGGTGCCTATTTTGCATATATATATACTCGTTGTCACCAACCTCCATCAATAGTGACCCAATTTAGAGGGAATATATAACCACCTTAGGGTCTCACATGTAAGTCCAAGCCGCTAAAGACCTCATAACTAGTTCAATATTCTCTCAAGGTTAAAAGAGCTCATGTAACATAGTAACTTGACAAAGTCAGGATTACATGATAGCCAATATTATAATTCACCGTAATTCTTATCCAATGTGTAACCATACACACTAGTGCATTCACAATGGAAAACTCATCATGATGACTAAAACCAAGTCATCTCTCCCATTAAGAGATGGTGTACTACAACCTTAAATTGATTGCTTAAGTCCATGAATCGATTGTGAACAAATTATCAATCGTGTAAGGAATGCATGAATTGGATCTTTCGTATAACTCTTAACGCATCCAAATCATGTACAATGCAAATAATGTAAACCTAAATGCTCAACATAGTGCATAAATATAGGGCAGTAAAAGGAGAAACAGAATTATAATATAAATATTAATGAATTTCATTTTTATTGTTACATCATGTTATGCTTTTAAGAGCTTTATCCCAACATGTCTCCCTATATGATCATCAAACATGGAAATTTTGTATGATTCTCTCCTTGTCATAAAAATGATAAAGGTAGAAATGAAATAACACATCCACTAAGCTAATCATGCATCAAACATATATACAACAATAAACAATGAAATGAAACGATAGTATGCTCATATATCAACATGTCTAAAAATACATTGTAGTACTATAAGTGAAAGATACTACATGTATATGACTATGATTGTATCAAATTAAAAATACATCAAATATTTAAAAACAATACAAAAGGAAAATACATGTAAGTATTAGGAGTTAAAAAAAAGTGTAAGGCTAGTTAAGAAAGCATAGTGTGAAAATTGGAAAAGTGGGTGTTTAATTGAAAACATAGAATTTTGAATTTGAAGGCTCAAGTTCCCAAGAAAGTCACTCAAGCACCCTCAAAGGATGCTCAAATTGTTTCAAGGGGTGCTCAAGTGCTAAAAGCACTCAAGCATTGTTGAGAGGCACTCAAGCTAAGATATGCATAGTTTTGATACTTTAGGGAGTATATTAGGGTTTATCCCTATATATATATCGCTCTTTGTGTTTAACCCAAAACCCTCAAAATGTTTCTTCATTAGTTTTTGGTAGTGGATTGAATCCCTTCAACGTGTTTAAGAGTTTGCAAAGGTGCATTGAGAACATAAGAGTAGGAGTAGCTACTAATAATAGCAATGACTAAATAACTCTATGTACTTATATATTTCTTGATAGTTAGCTGGATTTTAGCTCTACACCACAAAGTCTCTAGGAGGCTTCAAAGAATCTATGGATGAATTTATATATATATTTGCATCCACTTGCACAAATATTGGTTATTCTTAGAAGAATAAAAAGTTAATTTAGCATAAATTTAAGGACTACTTATTCAATACCCTATCACACCCCTTAGGTAATTTGTAGGGTGAAAATATCGATAATCACGAATATATTGGTATTTAGATTTTATGAATATATCGGAGAAGTATTGGTGGATATATAAGTATTTTTTATTTTAAAATGTTAATAATTTTATTTATAAATTTATATTTTTCTTGTATTTAATTATTATAATTAAATTTAACTTATTTACAATAATTTTATTTTAATTAATTTATAATACATATATAAATATATATACACTAATAAATTTTAATTTTATTTTATAAACTACTATATATGATGCATCTTATGAACCCAAGACTAGCATAGCTTTATTGGCAAGTCACTTAAGTTCCATGTAGAATAATAGGGTTCAAGCCCTAATGGCATGCCCTCTTGCTCTAATCTTTGTGAATCATGTGCACCATTGAGGCTGTAATCTTTGTGGAAAGGAATCCCACATCGGAAATGGGGAGCAAAATGAGGATGCTCCCATCATGTGCACTGTTGAGGCGTGGATTGGGCTTGCTGCAGCAAGAATGCATGCTTTTGAAGGCTTGGATGGATTGGGCTATAGCAAGTTAGGCCGGGATGCTTTTGAGGCCCGTTTCAATTTCAAAGTTTTAAATGAAAGGGAAGCTAACGTGGCACTAATTTATCAACTATATATAACAATATTTTCATCCCTAGCTAATTTTAGATCTTAAAACTTCCAAAATAAAGATATTTGTGTTTACCTCACAAATTCTTAATAGTTAAAATGTCGGGATGCTTTTGAGGTCCATTTCAACTTCAAAGTTTTAAATTAAAGGAAAACTAACTAGGCATCAAATCATCAACGATATATAGTGATATTTTCTTCCTTGGGTAATTTTAGGTCTTAAAACTTTCAAAATAAAGATATTTGTGTTTGTCTCGCAAAATTCTTAAGAGTTAAAAGGTAAATTAATTGACCTTTAAAGATCAAGCATAAGATGGTGTTTGATTATAACAAAAAAATGAAGTATTGTAAAGTAAAAGATTTGGTGAGTCTCTTTTCCAAGCGTGTTTGACAATACAAGTGGGATGTCTATCAGATTTAAAATTTTCTTTTGAAAAACAATTAATATGATAAATCATTTAATAAGACCAAATGCAAAAAAATATTTTACAAATTACATTTTTTTGCCTCTTTAAATTAAATTATTGTAGTATTCAATCTCCTTGAAAATAAATTTTCATTGAAAAAGGAAGTTATAGTATATACTTAAACATCATCATAATGGATGATACCCATGATCAAAGAAGGCCTCGTCATCTCAATTCTTGGAATATTGTTAATTGTTATTAAAACTAGGATTTTTCCATAAATAATATTATTTTTTAAAAAAACAATATTTTATAAAATCCTTACAAAAAATACAACACTTCTATTTTTTTTTTTTTAAATGATTTTACATTTGAAAATATTCTTTTTAGAAAACTGATAACTCAAAGTTACCATTAAAAGATGATTTTAATATAGGGTAAAAAAAATGAGATTTTATTATGAGCACAATTTATATATTTATAATGAGAACATGTGTTTTGTATTTTCAAAAATAAATTTATAATTAACTTATAAAACCCTTGAATATTATCCACATGACTTTAAAATCCCAGGGGTTATTTTAGAATCCATTTGGCAGTGATTTTAGAAAATGTTTTTAACTTAAAAAGTGTTTTTGAAAAAAAAAATTAGGTGTTTAGCAAATTTTAGGAAATATTTTTAAAATTTGGAAAAATCACTTGTAATGTTTTTTAAAGAACTTAGAGTGCGTTTAATAATGATTTTAGGAAGTGTTTATAACATTTCTAATACTTGAAAGATAAAATTTTTTAAGTGTTTAAAAAACGACAAACAATTTTTATAATCACTACCAAACGCACTATTAATGTGTTTTATCATGATTTTATGAAGTATTTTTAATATTTTTAAAATTTAAAATTTTTTATCTTTTAAGTATTAGAAATAATAAAAACACTTAATAAAATAAATCTCAATTGTATAATTGATCTCTTAGACATTATCCCTATAAACGCATAAGAATTCCTCTTTTTAACTCTATAAACAAGGATAGCGTACTTCTACAAAGTCATGAGTCCCTTGACTATCAATGTATTGGAAACAGAAGTGCCTAAAGGATTTGTCCTCCCAAAATTCTAAATGTATAACAAACTTTTGGGCCATGTGATGCACTTTTATTAACTAATGATGCTGGTGCAAATTAATAACACTTTACAGATTAAACATTTTCCAACCTGCAGGATTAGCTTCGGTATGACTTACATGTTGCAAAATGTCCATAAGCAAAGTTAAGGTCAAAGAGTCTTTAATAGGTAAATAGCTGCTAGGCATGATTTTCTATTCAACTAGTTGACCTTGCATAAGTTGCTCTATATATTTTTATTCCTCACTCTATTTTTGTTTTTTTCTTTTCTTTTTTCTTTTCTTTTTTGCATTTTAGAGGGATTTGATTGTTTAAGATAAACAACTTAAAAGAAAACTATTGGAGTTAGTTTTTACATTACCTTGGAAAGGTCATAATGAAATATTAAAGAAATTTAATTAGTTGTTCAATCAATTTTAAGAGTTTGCTCGGTAGATTTTAAAAAGCGCTTTTAACTTTTTTAGTACTTGAAAAATTTTATTTTTCAAATATTAAAAATAATAAAAACTCTTTTTAATATCATTATCAAATATACTCTAAATATTGGAGACTGAATTTTGTTTCCATAAAGAATAATATTATTTTGTAGAAAAAATATATATTTACTATACATTTCACAACATGATTAAAGACAATTTATGAAAGTGATTTCCAAATATGCTCTAAATATTGGAGACTGAATTTTGTTTCCATAAAGAATAATATTACTTCGTAGAAAAAAATATATTTACTATACATCTCACATCATGATTAAAGACAATTTATGAAAGTGATTTCGGATTATTTATATTCCATAAATTGGCAAACGAAACATTGAAATTGCATATTTTTACATGACATTGCTTTAACAATAATAAACAAACTGATATCATCAAACCATGAAACCCTGATCTCCCAAGGTATCGCTAGGCTAATGGGAAGAAATTAAAGCGAGAGGTAAAAGTCATCTCGTGTAAATGCCATCGCTACCTAACGGCAAAAAAAATCGCGTGGTTCACAACGTCCTTTGGGTTTAGCATTCGGTTTGTGGAAGCACCCACTGTATTTCTTACCGTATCCACATGGCACAGCTGCTGCCTTACGGTTTGAAGTTCCACTAGTCACAGCTTGTCCAGGTCTAAGCGCCATCAACCTCCTGCTTGTTTCAGACGCCATCATTGTTGAGAAAAAGTTGTTTCCTAGCTTTTGTCTTAGTCTTCTGGGAACTTCTTGTGTTCAACAAGTTAGTTTATTATTTTCCTAGTCTGTAGGTATTAGGTTTGGCACGATATGTAGTGCCTATTTTCTTGCTTTTATTTGTTATATATAAGCCTATATAAAGGCAGTTCCTTTTGGTTGAATAAGATAGACGATCAATATTTAGTCAGTTCTCCTTTTACTTGTTTCAGCAGAATTTCTTTTCTTTATCTGTAACAGTGGTATTAGAGCATGGTAGAGAGAGAGTGAGAAAAGTAAAGTTGAGAGTGCCAAACAAAACAAAAAGAAGTGTGTGAGATAGAGTCGTACAGCAGCAGCTTCATTTTTATTTCACCTAGTCTTTTTTTTTTTTTTTTTTTTTTTTTTTTTTTTTTTTTTGCAGCAGTAGAAGAGAACAATGGCCTCTGAAACTTTTGTGCAGCCAGCCATTCCACGTTTTGATGGTCATTATGATCATTGGAACATGTTAATGGAGAACTTTCTAAGATTTAAGGAGTATTGGCATGTCGTCTCTGAAGGAATTACGGAACCAACAGATAATGTGACAATGACACAAGCACAAAGAACGGAGCTAGATGGGTAGCGGTTGAAAGATCTCAAGGCAAAGAATTATCTTTTCCAAGCAATTGATCGCTCAATCTTGGAAACCATTCTTTGCAAAGACACTTCGAAACATATTTGGGATTCCATGAAGAAGAAGTACCAAGGTTCTGCAAGGGCAAAGCGGCAGTAGCTTCAAGCACTTCGCACGGAGTTCGAAACACTTCGAATGAGATCGGGAGAATCAGTTACAGATTATTTCTCTTGAACAATGGCGATCGTGAACAAGATGCGGATCCATGGGGACAAGACAGAGGACGTGACCATAGTAGAGAAGATTCTTCGATCCATGACACCAGCATTTAATTTTGTTGTTTGCTCAATAGAAGAATCTCATGATATTGATGAACTTTCAATTGATGAATTACAAAGTTCTTTGTTGGTTCATGAGCGTAAATTTAACCAGCAAGAGAAAGAGGAGCAAGCTTTGAAGGCCTCAACAGAAAATCACTTGGTGACAAGAGGAGATAGAGGACGAGGTAGAAGTCGAGGTAGAGGCAGAGGAAACTATGATTGTGGAAATCAACACCAACACCCACGTCAAGACAACTGATTTCAAGGAAGAGGACAAGGTGGCAATTACTCAACTACATATAAATCAAGGTCAACAGACAAATCCAATGTGGAGTGCTACAGATGTCATAGGTATGGTCACTACAAGTCTAAATGCCGAACTAATATGAATAAACAAGGTGAAGAAAGAACTAAATTTGCAGAAAAGGAAGAAGAGGTGTCTCTTTTAATGGCGTGTCATGCGAATCAAGGCACCCATCCGAACTTGTGGTATATAGATACTGGTTGTAGTAATCATATGTGTGGGGACAAGTCAGCGTTCTCGGACTTGGATGAAACATTTCGTAACTCTGTAACTTTTGGTGACAACTCCAAAGTCTCTGTCATGGGCAAAGGAAGTGTACGAATTCACTCCAAAGAAAAATCTGATCAGATTATTTCTAATGTCTTTTTTGTTCCAGATTTAAAAACCAACTTGCTTAGTGTTGGTCAATTTCAAGAGAAGGGATACGAGATTTTTATTAAAGATGGAGTTTGTCGCATCCAAGATGAGAAATTAGGCTTAATTGCTCAAGTCAACATGACTACAAATCGGATGTTCCCGCTGTATCTAGACAACACTACTCAGAATTGTTTCTCCGCGAAATTGATGGATGAGGGATGGTTGTGGCATTTTCGCTACGGACATCTGAATTTTGGTGGTCTAAAGACGCTACAGTAAAAGAGCATGGTGACTGGACTTCCACCAATTCAGACTCCTTCTCAAATTTGTGAAGAATGTGTTGTTGGTAAACAACATCGATATCAATTTCCTAAAGGAAAATCATGGAGAGCGAATAAGGTGTTGGAGCTAGTTCACTCTGATATATGCGGACCCATTAATCCAACATCCAATGGTGGTAAACGTTACTTTATAACTTTCATTGATGATTATAGTCGGAAAACTTGGGTTTATTTTTTGCAGGAGAAATCTAAAGCTTTTTCAACTTTCAAAAGCTTTAAGATGCTGGTCGAAAAAGAAGCAGGCAAACCTATTAAGATTTTCCGCAGTGATCGTGGTGGAGAATACACCTCACAAGAATTTGTAAATTTTTGCTAGAACCATGGTATTCAAAAGCAACTTACAGCAGCATATTCGCCACAACAAAATGGTGTTTCAGAAAGGAAGAACCGTACAATTCTAAACATGGTGCGGACTATTCTGTCAAAGGGTCATATCCCAAGAAGTTTTTGGCCTGAAGTAGTCATCTGGAGCATTCACATTTTGAACAGAAGTCCCACTCTAGTTGTTCAAAACGTGACACCTGAAGAAGCATGGAATGGACGCAAACCAAGTGTCAACCACTTCAGAATCTTTGGTTGCATAGCATATGCTCATATTCCAGATATAAAAAAAAAAAAAAAAAAAAAAAAAAAAAAAAAAAAACCTTGATGACAAGGGAGAAAAATGCATTTTTCTTGGTGTTAGTGAGATGTCAAAAGCATACAAATTGTACAATCCTATCACCAAGAAAATTGTCATAAGTCGTGACATAATTTTTTATGAAGGAAGTTTCTGGACATGGGATGACAACACTACCAAACAGCAAATACAAGCTGATTTTGATGGTGAAAATGAAGAAGAAAGACTACAGCCCCTACAACAACGAATTCCACCAGTTGAAATTCCACCAAATGAAGCTCCAACTACTGCTGAAACTTCACCAACAACACCAAAATTTGATGAACAGGTTGAAGCAACAGTTGGTTCAAGTTCTCATCGTGTTCGAAAGCGGCCAGCATGGATGTCAGATTATGAGGTAACTGGAATTGATCAATCTGAAGACCCACTCACTCATTTTGCTCTATTTTCAGATTGTGACCCTACAATTTTCGAAAGTGCTGTCAAAGAATCAAAATGGCGAAAGACCATGGATGCTGAAATTGCAGCCATCGAAAGAAATGATACTTGGGAGTTATCTGAACTTCCAAAAGGACACAAAACAATCGGTGTAAAGTGGGTTTACAAGACAAAGTTGAAAGAGAATGGTGAAGTTGACAAGTACAAGGCGTGCTTGGTGGCTAAAGGATACAAGCAAGAGTTTGGAGTGGACTATAAATAAGTTTTTGCTCCGGTTGCAAGGCATGATACAATCAGATTGGTGATTGCGTTGGCAGCACAGAATTCATGGCCTATCTTCCAGTTAGATGTCATATCGGCATTTTTGCATGGAAACTTGGAGGAACAGGTATTTGTTGATCAACCTCCTGGTTATATTAAGGTTAAAAATGAGCATAAAGTGTATAGATTAAAGAAAGCTCTTTATGGATTAAAACAAGCCCCACGGGCTTGGTATAGTCGCATTGAGGTTTATTTTTTGAAAGAAGGTTTTCAAAAATGTCCATATGAGTATACACTTTTTGTCAAAGTTAGTAATGGAGGGAAAATGCTAATTGTTTGCTTATACGTAGATGATCTTATATTTACTGGCAATGATAGTGTCATGTTTGAGAGGTTTAAGAAGTCTATGATGGTTGAATTTGAAATGTTTGATCTTGGTATGATGCATTATTTTCTTGACATCGAAGTGGTGCAGTCTGATACTGGAATTTTTATTTCTCAAAAGAAATATGTGCGAGAAATTTTGAATAGGTTTCAAATGAAGGATTGTAATCCTGTTAGTACACCAACTCAATTTGGCTTGAAGCTTAACAAAGATCACGGAGGAAAAAAGGTGGACAACATAATCTATAAGCAAATTGTGGGTAGTTTGATGTATTTAACTGCAACAAGACCAGACATAATGCACTCAGTGAGTCTAATTAGTATATATATGGAGAATCCAACAGAGTTGCATTTTTTAGCTGCCAAGAGAATCTGTCGTTACTTGCAAGGAACTAAAGATTTTGGGTTGCTCTACAAGAAGGGTAAAAGGTCAGATTTGATTGGGTTTACTGATAGCGATTATGCAGGAGATCAAGATAATAGGA
This sequence comes from Vitis riparia, assembly GCF_004353265.1. NCBI lineage: Eukaryota > Viridiplantae > Streptophyta > Magnoliopsida > Vitales > Vitaceae > Vitis > Vitis riparia. The sequence continues at coordinate 6,559,711 of NC_048444.1, forward strand.
GGAGCACTTCGGGTTATGTTTTTATGCTGGGCACAGGGGCTGTTTCATGGTCATCTAAGAAGCAACCGATTGTTACTTTGTCCACCACTGAAGCTGAATTTGTTGCAGCAACAGCTTGTGCTTGTCAAGCTATCTAGCTGAGGAAAATTCTTGAAGAGCTCCATCTCAAGCAAGTGGGAGCTACTACAATTTTTTGTGACAACAGCTCAACCATCAAACTCTCCAAAAATCCCATGCTACATGGAAGAAGCAAGCATATTGACGTGAAGTATTATTTTTTAAGAGAACTCAGCAATGATGGAGTTATTGATCTGTCTACTGCAGAAGTGAAAACCAAGTTGCTGATATTTTTACTAAACCCCTTAAATTGGCTGTCTTCTTGAAGCTGAGGAAGTTACTTGGAGTTTCCACTCTAGAAGATTCAATTTGAGGGAGAATTCTGCTTATTTTAAACTATATGATTGAACACATCAGTTTAAGGGAGAGTTTGTTGAGAAAAAGTTGTTTGCTAGCTTTTGTCCTAGTCTTTTGGGAACTTGTTGTGTTCAACAAGTTAGTTTATTATTTTCCTAGTCTGTAGGTGTTAGTTTTGGCACGATATGTAGTGCCTATTTTCTTGCTATTATTTGTTATATATAAGCCTATATAAAGGCAGTTCCTTTTGGTTGAATAAGATAGACGATCAATATTTAGTCAGTTCTCCTTTTACTTGTTTCAGCAGAAACATTATTATTTCTTTTCTTTATCTGTAACAATCATAAACTCCTCTTCCAAATTTATGTCTCCAATGAGGCAACCATCTTGGTCGCCGTTGCAGCTGTTGTTGCCGGTATTGTTCTTCGTAGTTGATGTGGCTCTACATATATTTGTGTGGAGCAGGAGCATCAGAATGAATATGGAGGCTAGTGAAGGACCTCTCCTGACTTTGATTCCCATCTTTCCTGCCAGCTGCATTAGCCTGTTGCAGAGGAAAAAAGGTCGTTTCAAGAGATATTTAAAGCAATTACAGCCCCACTTGCCATCCTACTGTGCAGACGAGCCAATTGTCGGCACAACAAGACATTTATTTTCTCATTATTCCATTGATAAGCCACATTTTTTGTGAAAATAATAATAATAATAATAATAATAATTTATGATGTTGTAACCATATTTGATTAATTAGATATAACATGAGATAAGATAAAAGATGACATATTATATTTTATCACATATTTGATTGATGATAAAATATGATAAATTATCGTATTATTTATTATATCCTATATTCAACCAAATACGAGATAGAATAAACAATGTGTTATATTATTAACCCTCTTTTTATATGTCTTTGAAATATGTTAATCTTAAGTTAATGTAAGACATATATTATGTATCATAAATTTATTTTTTAATTAAAAATTTATTTTTTATATTATTTATTTTACAAAATAATTTTTTTATTATAACATTAAAATTTTGGTTAAAAAATAATTTAAAAAGTATTTATAAAATAATATAAATATATGTATTATTTAATATATATATATATATATATATATATTATTTTTATATATTGAATAACATAATATAAAAAATTTATTTATAAAATTTAAATATTTTAATTATGAATATTGTTAAATGCAAAAAAAAATTATTTAAAAAAAATTGAAATATAAATAATTTTTTTAAATATAAAAAATAATATATATTTTATATATATTTTTTTTTTCATTTCACAAACTAAATATAAACATAACATAATATATCTAAATATATTACCTTAAGATATCATGTTCATTAAATATAATATCAAAGATGCCATATTCCATTGAAAATTATATCCGAACAAATGCATTTTTTATTTAATAAAATATGATATTTATGGAATATTTTATCAATTACAACATGTTTCAAAAATTATTTTTAAAATATAATAGTTTAGAAATAAAGGTAAATTATACAGGCGCACTTCATCAATCAAAGTATGACCTCCCCATTGTCTTATGACAATCATTGACTGTCATATGTTGACAATGTAATCATTTCATATTTTTATGAAAAAACCTAAAAATGCTTTTCCTTTAATAAATCTATAAAACACAATCAATTACAATACCCCATCTTTATTAATGGTCTCCACTAAATCAATTCAACCCCTCTTAACTTCTAATTCATTATCAGTTGAAGTTATCAACTGATTCAATCTCTGTTTACTTCTCATTTATTTTTAGTTCAATGCCTAAATTGAAAATTAAAATGAAAGCATAGGTGGATTGGTGGAATCAAGTTGTCCTTTTTTTTAAATAAGAAAGATCATGGTTCATAGAGGTAATTCTTCAAACTTGTACATATTATCCTAAGATTTTGGAACAAAGTGAAATTGGATTCAAGGTTTCTTGATTTTATAAAATTAGGGTTAAGATATGATTTTTAATGTTTTCCCTAATTTCTATCCTTATTGTTAAATAAGTTTTGTGTTCATCATGTAAGTCATCATGTAAGTCACCGTATCAACTATAAAGGAAGCGTGAATTCTCCAAGGACGACTTTTAGGCATACACTTTGCAATCACTCTTGTTCTCTCATTCTTTAACGCTTTATTTCAAAACCCTCTTTGGTCACAAAATCTCTTAATAGGCTCTAAATTTATACACATTTTCAAATAAATGACCTTCCTTTAGTTTTATCTTTTTCTTTTCATCTACTTTAAATGTCTCCAAACCATGCTTATGTCATAACCAACCAGTTTCACTTCGTTGAGTAGAACTGGCTTGAACCTCATCACCATCATTAGATTCATACTCTAATAGGTCATAATTAAAATAATATATTTATAGTTCTCCATTGTTTGTATTAGTTTACTTATCACTCAATGAACTCTCAGCTACGTGGCTTAGTGACCACCACTTAGTGACATCAGGATCATCAATGATGTCAGGTTCTCCATCTTCATCAAGAATTTTCCATTCATCATCGATATCATCTTCATAGTCATTCTCACCACAATTATCACCCAATGCATCTACATCCTCGCCCTCAACCTCAACCCTATATCTTCTACAACTTCATGGCTTCACTTCGCCCTACCACTTTGAAACACTACATCACCATCATCTTCTTGGTCGGTTCTCTACCTTAGGTAGTTAGGCCTCTATCACGAACAAACTCATTCTTAGTAGGCTTAATGCTTAACCCTATCTTCAAATCTACCATGAGCAAGCCTAACTTTTGTTACATGTGACCTTCCAACAACTTGCAAAGATTATGTTAAGACCTTAACTTTAACTAGTGTAGTTATTCCAACACACTACATAAAGTGAATTTCCCTCTAGAGTGCATGAAGTTTAAACATCTATAAGAATTATTTATCAATGTTCACATCATGAAGACACTAGTTTAAACTTGATGAGTAATTATATCCAATGCAACACAACTTTATGTTAGATCATTAAAATAGCAATAAACAAAATTTCAAATAGATTACGTATGTAATATTGGTTTGGATCTATATTGTTTATTCAATATCTCTTTTCCTTATAGATCCTAATTTTTCAATTTTACAACAAAACTATAGAATAAATTTGAAACTCATAACTATGCTTTTGCTAAAGGGAAAAAAAAAAATCTAACTTTATTCATATGTCCCTTAAATCATTCTTAATTTAGCTACACTCTGTAATTTCACAAACTCTTGTTTTGAGATTCAACAACTAATTAAATTAACCTCCAACTCAATGGCTTTGCACACTAATTTCACAAATGGAGTTGAAAATCTTCAAATCCACAATGCTTGAAATGTGGCAATTGCAAATTTAAGGTTTCAACCTAGATGATTTAGGGCTTTTTTTCTTCATTTTTTGTTTTTTTTTTCCTCTCAAATTGTTGCATTTTTTTTCCAACGTCAGTTTATCCTTATGCAAAATATTGCATTTTATATTTAAGGGTAATATTTAGATTTCAATTGTGTCATTAATTTTGTTAACCAACAAACTCTAACAAGGAATGTCAATGTAATTTTGAAAAAATCGAGAGTTTAAAATATAATTATCAGTTACCTTGGAGGGTGCTCATATAATTTGAAATAATTTTTTAACTATCATAAATTCAAAAGTATTTTTAAGTTATTTTTTTACAAATATTTTACAAAATAGATTCAAGAAGCCATGGATACAACACCATGCATAATAGTAGTCATAACCTTGCCTAACTTGATCTTTCAAATAGAATATATTGTTTAGTTCATGTTAAGTTAAAAGTATGGGTTTAATTGCATTAGTGTCAAAAACTAACAAATAACACTTCACTAGACATTAAATTATTTTCAATCGATATTAAATCTTTCTACAAATGTGTTCTTGATGCACATAAACTACTTAGAAAGGTGAATAAGAAGTCTAATTTTATGGTTTAAATCCAATTTCTTGATTCCTTATTTTTCTAATTTATTAATTTAATTTAGAATATGAAATCTTGATCAATCTTAAATTTAATTTTATAAATTATTAGTAGGGCAAATTTATTCAATATTTATTATCAAGAATATAGTATATACAACCATAATAATCAAGACCTAATATATACCAAAGGAAATCTCTATCCAAATGCGATTCTTTTCAAAGGGATTTACTTTGGTCAACACCGAACTTTCATATCCTCGGTGTAATCCTTTGTGCTTTTTTTATAATTGTTAAAAAAAATGAAATAAAACATGTTGTAATGTATTGTATTTTTAGTATACTAAAGTTGTAAGTTCAATATTAATGTTGTAATTACCATTCACGTCTTTTTCTTTTCTAATATCATCATCATCATCATCATCATCATCATCATCAATAACCTATCAAATAAGAATAACATTAATAATAATACATATAAATAACATATTAATTAATTAAAAATTATTATTTCATTAATTATTATTTTAAAAATATTATAAATAACTTATCCAAAATAATAATATATTATAATAATTTTACAAATTAATGTTTCATTCTAGTAATTAAAAATATAAAATTATTATATTATTTATTATATAGATTTCATAAATTTTGAAATGTTGATGTGTTCTAAGTTATTTTATTAGTCTTCAAATTTCAACTTTCTTAAAACTATTTCCACTGTTCTTAATAAAATTTTGAAAACATTCATTTTTTTTTTCCATTTTTTGAACTCGTTTAAATTAAAATAAAAATAAAAAACAACTTAAACAAACGTAGTCTTTCTTAAATTTCTTAGATCATTTTTAACATTATATTAAATTATCAACTTTTCTATAAAGTAACCAAATACAAAACAATAAGCTTACCTATTTTTCTTTATTTTCTTGAATATTAAAAACTTAAATCTTGCCATTTAAGCCAATGAATCCCTTAGAAGTAGTAGTTTTGGATAAACAAAATTGTTAATCTTATAAGACTATGTTAGCATACCAACGCCTTGAATATTATATTCGATGGATGATGATATCTTATAATAGTATATTCAATAAGATATATTATACCATGTTAACATTTGGTTTGTCAAAAAAATAAAAATTTGATGGAAACATGTTTATTCCTAATACTAAATTATTTTTGAAATAAAAAAAAAAAAATTTCTCGATATTTTGATTATTAAAAAATATTATGAAATCGTTCTCATGTCTCACTTTATTTGAAGATCTCTCTAGAATTTAGTTTTCAATGAACAATTTTTATTCCCTTGCTAACAATATAAGATTGAAAAAGTATATGTTCATGCTATGAAATTATCGATTCCAAGAGTTCAAACATATAACAATGATTATAATAATAATAAAGCACAGAAAATGTAGGCTTCTTAACAAGGTCGGGTAATGAATTAAAGGCAGGCAAGCAGAAAGGAATGCGATGGTGGCTCACAAGAAGAATTTAAAGCCATTATGGACCCTGGTGCCTGTCCTGGTTAGAACAAAAGATTCAATATATGTGGCTGATATGTCAACCCAATTAAATTCCAAATTTATTACTATCACCCATCGTCTTATCGTTTTCACCTGTCACAACAGCTTTTCTTTCCCAGTAACGCTAACGTTTAGTGCTGGAGTTGGACTTGCTACATGTTGAACACCCTGCCATGTGCAGCCTCCTAGATACTTCACTATCATTATTGCCATCGTAAATTCCAAATTTATTACCATCACCCATCTGCCTTCTCGTTTTCACCTGTCACAACACGCTTTTCTTTCCCAGTAACGCTAAAATATAGTGCAGGAGTTGGACTTGCTACATGTTGAACACCCTACCATGTGCAGCCTCCTAGATACTTCACTATCATTATTGCCATCGTAAATTCCAAATTTATTACTATCACCCATCTGCCTTCTCATTTTCGCTTGTCACAACACGCTTTTCTTTCCCAGTAGCACTAAAATATAGTGCTGGAGTTGGGACTTGCTACATGTTGAATACCCTACCATGCGTAGTCTCCGACAGACTTCACTATCATTATTGGCATCATCAGTAAAAGAAGTCTTTAATGGGATCTCGTCGTTGTATACTTTTTCTTTAGTTTGTTCCGTGGTGGTTGTCTTCATTTAATTATAGCGAGGTTCCATCCACCCCACCCCTACATGGCTTTGATTGATCTTACTCATCTTAGAGGGTGTTTATTTTTTTGGTTTTTTGTAAAAAATAATTTGTTTTTAGAATTTAAGTTATTTATTTTTCTATTTTTTCGTGACTTATTATAAGCTTGTTGTTGAATAAAAAAAACAACATATTGATTTTTTAATGTTTAATAGAAATAAAATACTACAAAAACAAACAACCTAATATTAATACTATTAAACATTAAAGTTCTATTTAAAATTAAGTAAAAAAACAAACACCACCTTAATATAAGATGTGCCTACTATACGAAAAGAAAATTGTATATTTTTTAAAATAATTTCTTTTGGGATTTGTCATTAAACTTATTTTGAGTAATTTAATAACATCTTATATTAGCGATTAGAAAAATCTATAGTTTACTTTAAAAATTATTTTTCTATTTTTACTCGTATTTCAATTTATTCATAATTAAATTCTTTTTAAAGAATGTTAATTTTAAATTTCACCCAAATATTAACTAGGTTCTTTTGTTATAATTTATTATATAAAAACCATTGCCCACCAAAATGAATGGATCCATACTTTTTCCCATGCTCACTCTCACTGCATCTCTTCCTATCAAACATTTGGATATGGATATTTATCTCCAAGCATATCTATGGATCGCTTGATTGCACATGGGCCATGGATGTTCGCCATGACGGATGTTTTGGAGGTGTATCCTACTCTACGCCTCTTGGGGAAATGACCACATATGCACTTGAGAATAATGATAGCTTCACTTGTCTTACAAGAGAGAGTAAATGTTTTGCGCAGAATAGTTGTAGCTAGATAATTTCTTATATTTGTTCAAAAGCATCACCTTTGACATAGCATCCTGGTGTTAATGTGTCTACTCGAGTTAGAAGTAAGGCTCGAGATGCCTAAAATGAATCTAGATTTCAACAAACAATTGTAAAATTGCTTTTTGAGCTTCAATCCATGCAAATCTTGATTTGAAGATGAATTTTGATTTGATCCAAGTGTGTTTAAGCCTAAAGAAATTAAAAAAGGCTAAGAAGAGTGGAAAATCGAAGAGTTATATACAATTTAATAAAGAAGTATTTCAATACCATAATTGATACTAAGGCAATTTTGACACCAACTAGAGTTGTCATTCCATTTAGATACTAAGGCAAATCTTACGTCGAAATTTTGACACCACAATGTTGAGATACAAAATTTTCCATTTGATTTCTTGTTTATTTATGGACATTCTGGGTATTTTTCTTATATTTCTAGAGTTGAGGAGCATATGGATAAATAATGTTGGCTTTAGAGTTTTGAGATAGAGAGGGATTTTATTTTTATTGAAAGACATTATACATACTTTTCTTTCAATATATATTCATGGACTATTTTTATTTATTTATTATTATTATTCATTCGTGTATTGGAAAGGGTATGAGTGGCTCAAAGCCTTGATATCTAAAAGAGTGGATCCTCTAAGAGAGAATCTCAAAGCAATGCATCCATGGTATGTACGAGTTCATCCATGGTATAAGATTCATTTTTTCATAATTTTCAAAGAAGAATAACTCTCATTAAGTCTACCAAGATAATGTATGTTTGATATGTTTTGGATTCAATGAATGCTTTCTAACAAAGGGTTGATTCATTGAGATTAATTTGGTCATTCACATGAAAAATCTATGAGCATGTATTTAAGATGAGTAGAAGACTTATATGTTTAAGAAACAAATACAAAAGAGTGTGACCATGATATGGAAATATGGATCATATTCCCCTTGATATTCTTACGTAGGAGTGAACCCAAATTTGAATAATTTATCATTATTGATTAAACTTTTATTTTGTTTAGCTTTTTTTTTTTTTTTATACTTAGGATAACTTATATGGGGTAAGATTAGCAATCCTAAGTCTTTATGATATTAACACCAACTTACCAATCCTCAAGTGGAATCAACCAAACTGCTATAACAATAATTGTTTGTTTCTTTTTGTTGTTTTTGGTTTAAGGAACAAAAATTCATGACCTTGATTTGAAAAAGATCAAGTTTTTGTTCCTCCAATGTAAAGTGCAAACCAAGCACTTCAAGATTGGTTTGACGGTTTTATTTAGTTTGATGGCTAGAGTTGAACACTTGTTGAGAAGAGATCAACAAATATAGGGTATGTTTTGGCTAGAATACAAGACAAGGGACCTTTGTGTCTCATGAAAGTGTCATATCTAAAGGCTTCCAAAATTATAGAGTAATTAATTCACGAGTTACTGCTAGCCAGCAAGAGAAAAATGTACGTTCTCCTAAAGTTCTCTCCTTAATCTATTAACACTTGTTCATACTCCTCTTATCTTTACTCTTCTCTACTCCTCTTCAACTCTTAAGACTTCATTGTTCCACACAGCTAACCTCTTACAATTAAGAACTCTAAATAAATATTTAAAGCACTATGCTAGAGAAGCAATACATTAAGATGGAGATTCAAAAAGGTAGTTTTAGGATTCTACACGATGCTTCTAGTGAATCTTGCTACCACCACTACCTTTAGTGCTGCTCCAAAATGAGCATTTGGTAATTAATATGAGATTCTTTCCACTTTGGTTCCAACTCTAATCTCTATGAATTAGATTCTTACACACCTTCAAGCTCTATAGCCAAATTGATAAACCCTTGTACGAGATTTACCTAATACAACTTTGTCACTTGTTAGAAATAGATTATATGAATGTAATAGAAAACTTATTTATTCCATGCATCCTATAGATCATGGCATTCAAAAAAAAAAAAAAACATACCTTGATTTGAAGGAAGAGGATTTTGCTTGGTTAAGATGCTTAATTAATTACCAAGGATCTTCCTCCACAAATGCTATTCTTTTCCATACAAGCTAATCATGTAGGTAACTTCCTTAAGTAAATATCAAGAAAGAAAGAGAGAGAAAGAGAGAATGGTGGCTTCAAGGGTATTATACCTTGATTTAAAGGAAGAGGACTTGACTTAATTAGGATGCTTCAATCACCAAGATCTTCCTCCTCAATGCTATTCTTTTGCATGCAAGCTTGTGTGGATAATTTCCTTAAGTAAAGATAGTGAAAGAAAGAGAGTGGCGGCTCCTAGGTTTTTTTTTTTTTTTTTCAACATATATTCCTTATGATAAGGTGTAAAGACCAAACTATCCTTAGTGACCTAACCTTAGCTAACGTCATGGTGCACCAAGACCACATGGTGTGCCATAATTTCTCAATAGTTCAATTAATTAATTGTATACTTCATTAAATAGCATGGACTAGGACCCACATAATAATTAAGTCTAATAGAATAATTGTTTAAAAATTTTATACTTAATCTTCACTTTAATAATGAATATTAATGACACTACATCTTCTATGAAAATTATAATAAAGTAATTAACTAATAAATACTTTGTTGGCGTACTACTATACCATGCATAATGCTCCCCATGAATTAATATCCATAATTCCAATTGGAATTTTCTATCCACCATTGGAATTACATATCTTTATTCCTTGAGTTACAAATCCACTTTATTTATATGATCAATTGATATATCTATATTTTTTAGGATATGGAAAACAGATTGTCAAATAAAGTAACACCCAAAGTGGGGAGAATGGGTGATTTTTTAAAGAATTTAATACAAAAGTTAAAATTTAAACCTTTATAACTCGATTAAACCCTTTATGAGATTAGGAATGAACAATGAGAATTCAATCACACACAAGAGACAAGGATTTTACATGGAAAACCTCAACACTAATTGTGGAGATAAAAAACCACAAGGTCTAATACCTCAAATAAAAAATCTAGTATATGAGATCATAATACACAGATTTGCCTGGTTGCTTACCCTATGACTTACTCTCTAGTACTTATATCATGATCCACGTCTACAACAAAGCACCTCGAATGCTCCAATGGATTCGCCTTAGTCTCTAAGGAGATGTAGGTCCTCTCAACAACCTAGAATTCAATTGAATGAATTATTGAGAGTTTTTGGGAATGATAGGGCAAGTTAGGTTTTTTCTCAATGGAAGCATCAAACCCTAAAACAAGTTTATGAAGGGTATATAGGTTCAAATACATAGAGGATCGGAAATGGATTTTTCAAGAAAAAATTAATCTTTAATTTCCAAAATAGTAAATTGATATAATATGACAAATTTTGGAACGAGCACTCAAGTGGACTTAATCACTACTTGACTCGTGCGCTTAAGCTCTTATTTAAGCACTTGAGCAATGGCTTTAACACTTAAGCGGTGGCTTTAGCGCTTAAGCACTTTGTCCAACGCTTGAGTGCACCTGTTTCTCCAAAAATAAGTTAAAAAAACGTTAATTTATCTTAAAATACCTTTATTAATTATGTTCATGATATAATGAAGATAAGATCAAAACAATATTGTCATGAACAATGCATCTTTTTTTTTAGATGACAATTAACATTATACAAAATGATGAAGATTTCAAATCATGAATTATGCAAGAATGTCAACATAGATATAATTGACTAAATGGAAAGATGCAATATTGATAAAGCTAGACTCATTGACAAAACAAAGAGTATTTGGACTTGTAGTCCAAATGCCCAAAGGTATTGAGCATGTTGAACATAAATGGACCTGAAGTCTAACAATATAAATGAACCTAAAGTCTAACGCATGAAAATGTAAAAATTATTGGATACCAATTGATTATTATACAAAAGTGTAATTAAGATAAAGAAAAAGTTATAGAATAAGGTTTCCTAAAAAAACCTTGTATCAATTCTCATAATAATTCAGTCATATGATTGATGGTCCTTGAAGGACTTTATATATACTTTATAATTTGTAAGGATCCATAGATGTGTTAAAATCCCCTAAGGATTCAAAATGCATGAAGCAACCAAGTTTTTGAATGATTTAAAATACCTAAAGTAAATAATTCCCTAAAAGATTAAAAGGTATGTAGTAATGATTCTAGCCGTGATGATGATACACTTGATCAAATTATATCCTTGTATGGATTAAAATGAGGTTTTAATTATTGCAATCTTGTTGGAACTTTTGAAGAGTCTATAAAAACAATTACTTATAGCTAATTTTTAAAAGAAAAACTTAAAATAAAAGGATCTTGGAAAGCCACAATTTTCCCCAACTTGCAAATCAAATATTTCCCAAGTGGTGTATTCCAATTAACAAGTGCAAAGAAAGTCCAAAAGTGTTTTCATATGGACAAATAATACTTAATTAGTTCCTCTATGATTGTTCACTTGAAGTAAATAAAGACATGTTGCATCCCAAAGAAGAAAATGAAATAGTGTTTATCCAAAAGTACCATATCTTAGCGCAATGGACACATTGATGCATCTTGCAAGTTGTACACAACCACAAATAACATTTTCTATCAATTTACTAATAAGATATAGTTTTACACCAACTTGAAGACATTGGAATGTAATTAAACATGTATTATGGTATCTTTGTCAAACAACTAAATTGGGTTTATATTATTTAAAAGAATCACAATCTCAATTTCTTGGAATATGCAGATGTTAATTAGCGCTCAAACCCTTACAAAGCTCAATCTTAAATGAGGTATGTATCTACCTATGATTGAATAATAATATCATAGAAATTGGGTAAACAAATAGTAGCAACCACATCTTCAAATCATTTAAAGATACAATTAATAAAGCAAGTGGTGAATGTGAATCACTAAGGTCAATGATATAACATCTTTAGGAATTATGTGAACTACCCTCCATCAAAGATAATCCGATTAAGTCACATGAAGATAATGTTGGTTATATTGTACAAAATTAAGGATGATTTATAAAAGATAATAGAACTAAGCAATTTTTCCTAGTTCTTCTATACTCACGAGCTCCAAGAGAACAACAAATTTGATGTTTAGCAAATCTGTTCATGTAATAATCTAACCGGTTCATTTAAAAAAGTATTATCATTGATTACATTAAAAAGTTAATATACAACTTCAAAATATAAAGATTTGGAGATCTATTAGTTGAAGTATTGAAGAAAGCACAATTATGTCTACATAAGGGGAAAAATAGTGATATGCATACCTTTTTTTTTCCTTTTTCTAGGCTTAGTCCCACTAAATTTTACTAGTAAGATTTTTAATGAGGTAGTCCTAGTTGTCAAATCATTCAAAGAATGCTATATCCTTTTTTTCTTTTACTATAGTTTTTTCTACTAATAAAATGACATTCAATTCTCTATCAGCATTCTATTTATTCTTCTTCCAGTTTCCTCCTTTTTCAATTCATTTATTCTATTTGCTAGTCATATTCAATTATTTCTTGTATATATAATAATTTTTCTATTTATTGTAAATTGAATTTTTTATTCAAATTATACAAATTGTGTTAGTTTAATTTGTTTTAAAGATAAGAGTTATCCAAACTTTTGGAAGTTGAATTAGATTTTATTTCATGTAAGAAATTTAATTTGAATATTGTAACAAAATTAAAGGATAAAAAGAGCAAAAAAGAAAACCAAAAAAATTAATATTATATAATAAAACTTCGGGATGCACTTTTATTGTGACTGTTTTTTTATCCTTATTTGTTCAATTGTTTACAGTACTACCATTCAATAAAATAAAACAAGAACTAGTCTAAAAGATTCCTCCATATACAAAACCTTAAGGCAAATATCACTGGGCAAATATTTTTACTTAAGCGTGAATAAAAAATAAAAAATAAAAAATTGGATGAGCAACAAACTTTTAAGATTTTTTTCGATTTACCTTTTCATTTGCATTCTCAATGTCTTCTCCACCCTTTCTCTAGATCTTTGAAGATGGTTGGACCTAAGCAAAGGAAAAATGTTGAAGCTGAGAATAGTTCTCTCAAACAAGCCACATATGATAGTGCTTTTGCCAAATGGTATGCATTTTTCTCCTTGTTACGTTTATCGGAAAGTTGAGTGTGGTTATAAAGATTTGAAGTTCTTTTTGTTTCTTGTTGACCTTTTTCATTTTTATCCCTTTTATGAGGGTTCGTTGGTAGGAGGTTTTTGGTGTTCCTTTGTTTGGTTGCTAGGAAATATGAGGGTAATGGAAAGTTGGAGTTTTCTTCTTTTTTCGACAACTAAATAGAGGGTTTTTGTTGATTGTTTATTTTAGCTTAAAATGTGGGAATTTTTTTTAAGTGAGGGAGTGAAAATTGCAATAAAATGATTTTCCTATAATCGCAATAAATATAGGAAACAAATAATAAGTTTATTAAATTATTATAAGACAATATTTCAATTCAGAGCAAAAAGTTAAATATTAATAAAATTAAAGATATGAAATGAATAATAATTTATTAATTTATTATAAGACTTAATTTCAATCATTTCTAATTAATACAAATTTCTCTAATATATATTATGTTTTATATTTTATTTCCTTTTAAAATGATTTTTATCTCATCATTATTTATTTGTTTTGTTTCTAGTATTTACAATTAAAAATTTTGATACATTGTCATGATCTTTCTTTTTATAATTAACTCAATAGTATACACTAGATTTTATTTTCTATAAAAGAATTGGAAGAATATAATAAAAATTTATATCATTAAATTAAAATTTTAAGTTTCATTATTTTTCAAAGCAATGAATGAAATTGATGCCTATAAAATACTTGATATATATATATATATATATATATATATACAACTAATTAATGTAATTTACATGATATCTTATCTTCTCTACAAGGAAATAGATATAATCTTAATTATTAATATAATTGTTTAATAAATATAGTCATTTTGAAATAATGCCACAAAATATCTTCAAGCACAATAATAAAGTAGATGAAAATGAATTTTTTTATTTATAATTGTTATCAAATAAATAAAATCAAATTTGGATATATAAAAAATCATATACGTACATCCTAAACTTAAGCCAAGCCTGGCTAGTATTATGATTATTGTTTTTTAGAATCAGACTACACATTGAACTGGAAAAGTTACCGATTCACAATTTATCAATTAGATCAGTGGTTGAACTATGGTCAAATAAATGATATCATAAATATATAATTTATATATTATTAAAATTAAAATTAATTATAAAAATAAAAATGATAAATTCTACAAAAAAAAAAAAATTGATAGCATCTCCTTTATTTTTTAAGTTTTTTCACAAATTTTTTTACTTATAGAAATCAACATATATCATATTTCTAACACAATATAAGATATTATGCTTTCATAATGTAAATCAACACAATACTTATCAAAACATTACTATCCTATATCCACATACGAACAATAAACTAATAATGATCAAATTATCAAAGAATTGTTAACACACTATCCATAATACAAATATCAACCACAACACTTAAATAGTTACTCAAAATATAAGATATCACTATTTGAGTATTCATGAAGAGTTTTTCATATTAATAAATACATGCACATAAATATAAATATCATGTCTTCATTCATTTTGAAAATTGGGATATAAAGATTCAAAATGAGCATATGAAACACCAAAGTTTTCCAATTCAACTCCATCTAGAGCCATACTACTATTATCCTCGTCATCTACAAAAATATTAAATAAATATCAACAAGGAATCATTTTTTGAAGAAAAAAAAATAGTTATTATTGAAATTTTATAAGTTTGCATATTCTACTAACCAATGTGAGCAATGGAACTTGAACATTGTACTTCATTTAATGGAATTAACCCTTCATCATATAGAAAATTTTCCATTTTTTCAAGATCTAACTTTTCTGACTTATCCTCATCAACTATCCAAAATTTGGTCTTATCAATGCATGCATAATCAATAGGATCATAACTCTTTTTCTTATTGTAAGATCTAGAAAAAAAAAACATAAAATTATTCATAATTGTCAAGGAAAAAAATTATGTTCAAAACAACTAATTAAGAAAATATTTATATCAATTTTTTAGCCATAATTTGTAATGAATGTATCCAAGATCATTAAGCCTTTGATGTTCCAATCTATTCATTTTCTTGGTATGTATACGTTCAAACATAGTCCAATTCCTCTCACATTCAGAAGATGATGAAGTTTGGTTCAATATTTGAATTGTCAACTTTTGCAAATTTGGTGCACTATATCCATGTAGCCTCCACCATTCATCTAGTTATCATTTTCACATTAAAAATAGGGAAAAAAAACATTAGCAGGTTTAAAAATATAATAATTTATTTTTTTAACTAGTAAATATTAAATGATAACTAATGAAAAATATCAAACACATTAATAAATTATCTTTTACCAGGTTGAAGTACTTCACATAAAGAATAAGCAAGCTCTCTTCCAAAACTTTCCAATTGATTACGGAATAACTTCAATTCATTCATCGTTTTATGTTTGTCTTTCATAACTTTCTAATCAATAACATTCATGACACCTCCAATAACTTTTAGCTTATTACAAAAGTTTTTCTAATCATATTAGAAACATGGATTCAACCAATAAGCTACTACATGAATGCTTTTGTGTAGTTGTTCATCCCAGTGTTGCTTTATGATATATGTATAAGACTTGTATAATCTTTTGTTGTAATTAAATAGTTTCTTAATGCACAAATGAACCTTATATATGCCTTCATACACATATCCCATCAAAAGTTTCTCATCACAATCAACAATATGCAATAAGCGCACAAGTAAAGTCAAGAGATTCACAACCATTAAACAATCATTCCAAAATTTTTTATCCAAGATAGAAACTGCAACTCTACTTTTATTATCTTTTGAATATCTAGAGTCCATAAAAAACTTGCTAGTCATCAACTATTACAAATCATGTTTATGATCGTAGAGACTCTTTAGTGGAATGAATGTGGTAGCAAAGTAAGTTACACCAAGTCTAAGAATCTCTATCCATCCTTCTCTTTTTCTCAACCAACTTAATAAAGCAACATGATTATACAAAAAAATTGTTACCTTTGATGCATGATTACTACTCAAAAAGTGCTATTTGATAGCTTTTAATTAATCCTTTTAAACACTTTTGAGTAGTAGTTGGTGCCTTTTAACCCAATTAGCATGTTAAGGCTCCTTGCAATCAATTATAATCAAATTGCCTTAAGTTTTGGTGTTTTGATAGCATTTTGACCACCAAAGCATTACGAGATTGAGGAGAGTGATATGGAATCTTTAGAAAGCTTTGGGAAGCTCAGAGGCATGAAGAATCACAACCTTGAAGCTCTTATGCCATAAGCAAAGTGGAAATGCAAAAGGGGAAGCAAAGAGGATTCACCCATGGAACATTCTTGATGACAGTCACTGCGGCTAATTTTGGAGCCCTTCCCGAAGTCCATTTCCTGCATACAATATGTCATTTGAAAGCTTGGGAAGTCAACAATCCAATGCCTCAAACCATGTGCAATTTGGATCTGAAATGAGGAAGCTACAGCCGTTGGAAGATAACTGCTCCAAGCTGAAGGAAGGAAGACTTCAGTAAAGTGCTGCGAAATCACCATTCTTGTTGCGGAATGGTTTCGCAACCTTTTTGCACAGTGCTATGGAGTTCCCCTGAAGCTTCGCGCCGCGATGGAAGCCAAACACCTCAAGTTGGAAGTTCACTTTGCAAAGGTGTTGAAGCAGCTGGCTGCTATGAAGGAATTTCGCAGCTCCCCTTGTGCACCTGCGAAATTTCGCAGACCTCATCTTTCACCTGCGAAGTGGTCCTCAGTGCTTCCTGATATTTGTAACCGACTCTTGGAGATATTTTTCATTAGTTTTTGTTGCCTAAATGCCTAAATTCTCCTTGTAATTCACCAATGATAGGTTTCCTTAGTTTTTAAGCTAGGAATTTGGCAAAATATCAGGGGATAGCTGTAATTGTATTTTTTGGTTTAAATTGCGCCCGAGGAGCCTGTTCTGTGTGTGTTCTGGTTGTTGAACCTTTTGTAAGTTTGAAAAGAAAGAAATACAAAGAGCTTTAGCTCTTGACTACCTTACCTTCTCACTTCGTATTTTAATATTTTTTCTAAGTTATGCACTCTCTGAGGAATTTTCCCCAGAGAATGAGTAGCTAAACCTCTTAGTTCCTTGGAGTTAAGGTTGCCGGGAAAGGTTCCAAGTGCAAGAATCAGAAGCTTTGTGGTTTCAGCTATGAATGAAGAGTAAGTGTGTCCCGTGAATGGTTTCTAATGTTTTTAGTTAACTTAAAACGTCTTGGAGTCACCTGGGCCAACACTTGGTAAGGCAAGTGATCTCTAACCATGGAGATGCACTAGTTTACCCCTTGCGAGCCTCTGGTAGGTGACTTGAAGGTAGGATTTTCTAGAATAGCCAACACTTGGTAAGCTTTTGGACTCTTAGGAGACATCCATTAGTTACCTCTTGCGAGCTTTTGACGGGTAATCCAAGGTTAAAGATCACCTTGAATGGTAACGGCTAAGTGAGAGGCTTGAACCATTGCAAGTTGCATCAGTGAGAGAATTAAAGCTGAAATCCAATTGAGGGATGCATTTATGCAGCACCTGTTAGAGAATTGACTTAGTGTTAAGTTTCTAATGTGAGGAATTGAACCAAGTGACCGGAGCTATGCTTTTGCATGAGAAACCTCCCCTGTATACCTGAATCTCCAAGGAATGCTTTTCTTCTTAAGTTATTTTCATCACTTGTTGTGTTGTTAATTTAAGTCCATACCTTTTTCAACTAAAGTTTGTGTTTTATTTCTTAAGCTAATCTTGAAATGAAACAACACCAATTCACTTTGAATTGGTATCATTTTCAACTTGAGTACCCTTCCCAGTGGAACGATCCTAGAGCCACTATGCTATAGTAGCTTTGTATTTGCTACCCTAGTTCATGGTGTTATAGGTTATAAATATTGTTGATTACTCTCGCCATCAAGGAGCACCAGCTGGACATGAACCAGCTGAGACACCAATTAGGCATGAATCAAATGGCGCCGTTGCCGGGGAAGGTGTCAAGAATCAGTGATACCATTTCAGTGTACTTGTGATTTTCATCACAAGTGTGGTAAAGTTTCTTTAGCTTTATTAATTCTCATTCTTTTCGTTTTGCTAACTCATAATTTAAATTTAGTTTTTAAATTCAGCTTAGTTTTATTTTGTTTTGGTAGCTTTGTTTTCTTTTTGTTGTCCTCTGTTTTCATTTTAGTTTCAAATAGTTGCTAGTTGTGTATGCCAAAGTGGATACGAGGTAGTAGAGGAAGGCTTGTTAGAATTGAATCACCTCATACTGAGGAATTGGAATTGAGCTTGAATATCATGGAAACTACTCCTGAAGAGCAGCATAGTCACCAAGTTCGTCAAGACAATCTCAATGAATTTAGATCAATGAGGGACCGTATGCATCCACCTCGTATGAGTGCACCATCATGTATAATACCTCCTACAGAGCAGCTAGTGATCAGACCATATATTGTTCCACTTCTACCAACTTTCCATGGAATGGAAAGTGAGAATCCCTATGCACATATTAAGGAATTTGAGGAAGTTTGTAATACATTCCAAGAGGGAGGAGCTTCAATTGATTTGATGAGGCTTAAGTTATTTCCTTTTACTTTAAAGGATAAAGCTAAAATTTGGCTTAATTCTTTAAGGCCAAGGAGTATCCGTACTTGGACTGACTTACAAGCTGAATTCCTTAAGAAATTTTTTCCCACTCATAGAACAAATGGCTTGAAAAGGCAAATTTCAAATTTCTCAGCTAAGGAGAATGAGAAATTCTATGAGTGTTGGGAAAGATATATGGAAGCCATAAATGCATGTCCTCACCATGGTTTTGATACTTGGCTATTGGTGAGTTATTTTTATGATGGGATGTCATCCTCAATGAAGCAACTCCTGGAGACAATGTGTGGAGGAGATTTCATGAGCAAAAATCCGGAGGAAGCTATGGATTTCTTGAATTATGTAGCTGAAGTTTCAAGGGGATAGGATGAGCCAACCAAAGGAGAAGTGGGAAAAATGAAGTCTCAACTGAATGTTTTCAATGCTAAGGCTGGGATGTATACTTTGAAAGAAGAGGATGATACAAAAGCAAAGTTTGCAGCTGTGACAAGAAGATTAGAGGAGCTGGAACTGAAAAAAATGCATGAAGTGCAAGCTGTTGCTGAATCATCAGTGCAAGTGAAGCTTTGTCCTAAGTGTCAATCCTATGAACACTTGGTGGAGGAATGCCCTATAGTTTCAGCTGAAAGGGAAATGTTTGGAGAGCAAGCAAATGTAGTTGGACAGTTCAAGCCCAATAACAATGCACCCTATGGAAATACTTACAACTCAAGTTGGAGGAATCATCCAAATTTTTCATGGAAGCCTAGAGTACCTCAATACCAACAGCCGGATCAGCCATCTCAGCAATCTTCAAGTCTTGAACAAGCCATTGGGAATCTCAGCAAGGTAGTGGGAGACTTTGTTGGAGAACAAAAAGCCATCAATAATCAGCTTAATCAAAGAATTGACAGAGTGGAGAATATTCTGAACAAAAGGATGGATGGAATGCAAAATGATATGACTCAAAGATTTGATAATCTCCAGTACTCAATATCAAGGCTCACAAATTTGAATACAGTGCAAGAAAAGGGAAGATTTCCTTCCCAACCCCACCAAAACCCCAAGGGTGTCCAAGAAGTGGAAAGCCATGAGGGGGAATCATCACAGATGAAAGATGTCAAAGCCTTGATCACTCTGAGGAGTGGTAAGAAAATTGAGCAGCCACCACCTAAGCCACCTGTTGAAGAAGAAGAGACAAAGTTGGAGGAGGAAATGAAAGACAAAGAAGGAGAGATCAGTGATAAGAAAGAGGACTCTGAGTCAACAGTGAATGCCAATCCAGAGAAGGAACTTCTGAAGGAAGAAAAGCTGAAGAAATCAACTTCTCCACCTTTTCCTCAAGCATTGCATGGGAAGAAGGGGGTTAGAAATGCAGCTGAAATTCTTGAAGTATTGAGACAAGTTAAAGTCAATATCCCATTGTTGGATATGATTAAGCAAGTCCCAACATATGCAAAATTCCTAAAGGACCTGTGTACTATCAAAAGAGGGTTGACTGTAACTAAGAAAGCCTTCTTGACTGAGCAAGTAAGTGCAATCTTACAGTGTAAGTCTCCTTTGAAGTACAAAGATCCGGGAAGTCCTACCATTTCAGTCATGATTGGAGGGAAGGTAGTGGAAAAAGCTTTATTGGACTTGGGAGCAAGTGTGAATTTGCTTCCATATACTGTCTATAAGCAATTGGGGCTTGGTGAGTTGAAGCCAACAGCAATTACTCTATCTCTAGCAGATAGATCAGTAAAAATTCCTAGAGGAGTAATTGAGGATGTCTTGGTTCAAGTTGATAATTTCTACTATCCAGTGGATTTTATTGTTCTTGATACGGATCCTACTGTTAAGGAAGCTAATTTAGTTCCTATTATCCTGGGAAGGCCATTCCTAGCTACCTCAAATGCAATCATCAATTGTAGGAATGGGCTCATGCAACTCACTTTTGGTAATATGACACTTGATCTCAACATTTTCTATATGTCTAAAAAGCAAATCACTCCGGAAGAAGAAGAGAGTCCAGAGGAAGTGTGTTCTCTGCTTATTGAATTGGGTCAGTTTACTAAAGTGTTGAAAAGAGATAGGTTGGGGGGAGAGATTAGTTTAGCATGCTATATTTGGAATCTATCATATTACACTTAGATTTTTGTGGAAGATTAAAGTTTGGTTCTTTGAAAGTGAAAATGGTTTTAAAACTTCAATTTGCATAATGCATTCCCTTGATCAGTGGTATTTAGCAAGGTTGCTGATTTCTCTTATTGAAATTTTGAAGTTATAGTTCTTTAATGATCCATGAGAGAGTTTTTCAGTCATGCCTCTTAAATATTTTTTTTGGAAGTGATTAGCATGATTTGTAAATTATGGTAATTTTGTTTTGTTTTTCTCTCCTTCATTGCTAAGGGACTAGCAATATGTCGGTTGGGGGGAGTGATTACTACTCAAAAAGTGCTATTTGATAGCTTTTAATTAATCCTTTTAAACACTTTTGAGTAGTAGTTGGTGCCTTTTAACCCAATTAGCATGTTAAGGCTCCTTGCAATCAATTATAATCAAATTGCCTTAAGTTTTGGTGTTTTGATAGCATTTTGACCACCAAAGCATTACGAGATTGAGGAGAGTGATATGGAATCTTTAGAAAGCTTTGGGAAGCTCAGAGGCATGAAGAATCACAACCTTGAAGCTCTTATGCCATAAGCAAAGTGGAAATGCAAAAGGGGAAGCAAAGAGGATTCACCCATGGAACATTCTTGATGACAGTCACTGCGGCTAATTTTGGAGCCCTTCCCGAAGTCCATTTCCTGCATACAATATGTCATTTGAAAGCTTGGGAAGTCAACAATCCAATGCCTCAAACCATGTGCAATTTGGATCTGAAATGAGGAAGCTACAGCCGTTGGAAGATAACTGCTCCAAGCTGAAGGAAGGAAGACTTCAGTAAAGTGCTGCGAAATCACCATTCTTGTTGCGGAATGGTTTCGCAGCCTTTTTGCACAGTGCTATGGAGTTCCCCTGAAGCTTCGCGCCGCGATGGAAGCCAAACACCTCAAGTTGGAAGTTCACTTTGCAAAGGTGTTGAAGCAGCTGGCTGCTATGAAGGAATTTCGCAGCTCCCCTTGTGCACCTGCGAAATTTCGCAGACCTCATCTTTCACCTGCGAAGTGGTCCTCAGTGCTTCCTGATATTTGTAACCGACTCTTGGAGATATTTTTCATTAGTTTTTGTTGCCTAAATGCCTAAATTCTCCTTGTAATTCACCAATGATAGGTTTCCTTAGTTTTTAAGCTAGGAATTTGGCAAAATATCAGGGGATAGCTGTAATTGTATTTTTTGGTTTAAATTGCGCCCGAGGAGCCTGTTCTGTGTGTGTTCTGGTTGTTGAACCTTTTGTAAGTTTGAAAAGAAAGAAATACAAAGAGCTTTAGCTCTTGACTACCTTACCTTCTCACTTCGTATTTTAATATTTTTACTAAGTTATGCACTCTCTGAGGAATTTTCCCCAGAGAATGAGTAGCTAAACCTCTTAGTTCCTTGGAGTTAAGGTTGCCGGGAAAGGTTCCAAGTGCAAGAATCAGAAGCTTTGTGGTTTCAGCTATGAATGAAGAGTAAGTGTGTCCCGTGAATGGTTTCTAATGTTTTTAGTTAACTTAAAACGTCTTGGAGTCACCTGGGCCAACACTTGGTAAGGCAAGTGATCTCTAACCATGGAGATGCACTAGTTTACCCCTTGCGAGCCTCTGGTAGGTGACTTGAAGGTAGGATTTTCTAGAATAGCCAACACTTGGTAAGCTTTTGGACTCTTAGGAGACATCCATTAGTTACCTCTTGCGAGCTTTTGACGGGTAATCCAAGGTTAAAGATCACCTTGAATGGTAAAGGCTAAGTGAGAGGCTTGAACCATTGCAAGTTGCATCAGTGAGAGAATTAAAGCTGAAATCCAATTGAGGGATGCATTTATGCAGCACCTGTTAGAGAATTGACTTAGTGTTAAGTTTCTAATGTGAGGAATTGAACCAAGTGACCGGAGCTATGCTTTTGCATGAGAAACCTCCCCTGTATACCTGAATCTCCAAGGAATGCTTTTCTTCTTAAGTTATTTTCATCACTTGTTGTGTTGTTAATTTAAGTCCATACCTTTTTCAACTAAAGTTTGTGTTTTATTTCTTAAGCTAATCTTGAAATGAAACAACACCAATTCACTTTGAATTGGTATCATTTTCAACTTGAGTACCCTTCCCAGTGGAACGATCCTAGAGCCACTATGCTATAGTAGCTTTGTATTTGCTACCCTAGTTCATGGTGTTATAGGTTATAAATATTGTTGATTACTCTCGCCATCAAGGAGCACCAGCTGGACATGAACCAGCTGAGACACCAATTAGGCATGAATCAATGCACATCTTGCAAGTTCAGCAACATGGTCCAACTTACCAATATCCTTAAAAATTACATTAAGACAATGAGTTGCACAAGGCCATCAATTGATGTGTTTATACTTCTCAAAAATTAATCTTCCTATAGCCCCATAATTTGTTGCATTATCAATGACTATATAAACTACATTGCTTGGATCAACCCATTCAATTACCTTGTCAAGTAGTCGAAATAAATTAGTTGTTTCCTTCATAATATCTGAAGCATCAATGGGTTTCACAAATAATATTTCGTGAGGACAATAAATAAGAAAGTTGATGAGTGTTCTTTGTTTGTTATTTGTCCAACCATCATCCATTATTGTATACCCAACTTTTGCCTAAATTTCACGATAAGAGTTCACAAGTAATTGAATTTCCTTCTTAGAATTCTTTAAAAGATTAACTTACAGTTGATGGTATGTTAGACCCTTATATCCAGGACTGATTACAAATATAGCATTCAACATTGGATTGAAAAAAAAGGAATTCACAACATTAGTAGGAATGCATGCATCATAAAATAATCTCCCAACGACCATATTTGCACTCTAAATTGCATATTTCCAAGCTAATACACTCTTAATGGAAAGCTGAGCTCCTTAAGTAGTTCTTAGTGCAAAATACTTATCTATTATTGATTTTTATTTTTTCTTTTTTTCACTACTTGCTATTATAGGATTTCGCATTTCTTAAACCTCTTCTTTAGATTCTAACATATCCCCTTTAAATTTTGGCATATTAGGACCATACAAATGTTCGTATTCATAAGCTTTGTGAGCTATTCTCTTAGATTTCACAAACTCCTACAAAGAATTTTCCATTTGAAATATAACATCAGGAGGAATCGATTTACATGGTCTAATGCCCTTTTTCACTTCAACGAGGTGTTTTTCATTCTATGAATTCCCCCACCTTTTGCAACTTTTTTGTAATACAAACAACTAAAAGCTTTTTTTCATTTGCATAACTTTTTTCAAAAATAGGCTCTCATGTAAGGTCAATCTTGCCTCTAATTGATTATGAATTTTCAATTGAATATTCGACCAAAGAATGGTTTCATGTTTAATTTCATTTTTCTATCAAATTGTAAACAATATAACAATTATAACCATCAATCAAAAATATGTTATCACTTATCAACGACCACATTGATTTAAAGAATCAACAATTTCAAAAATCAAAAATTAAAGAATAAAAAATTTATTAAAAAAACAAAGTTATAGAAATTTCTTTGAAAATCATAAATTTACTTTCAAATAAAATTTTTTATTTAAAATCATAATTTTATGTGAAAATCAAAAAAATATTTGAAAATCAAAAAATTACTTTCAAATCATAAATTTAGATTAAAATCAAATTTTTAATTTAAAATTAGAAATGTTAAAACTTATTTTATATTTTTTAAAAATATATATATTTAAAGTATGAGGGACAATGTTTTGAAAAATTTATTTAAAATCACAATGTTTTGATTGTTTGTCATTAATTTAAAATAAAATCACGAATTTTAAAAATCAAATAGTTAAAAAAGTTACAAATATAAAATTAAAATAAATAATAGTGAAAATAAAGTAAATAAAAATATAAAATATAAAGCAAATGAAGAATATGCAACTTTATTACAATTGTTAGGATAACTGTTGGCGTCGACAACATCCCCGTCGACCAACAGTGTCAACACCAATGGTGGTTGGAACTAGAGTTGGAGTAAAGAAAGGGAAGAAGACACCAACAACAACACATTAGAGTTTTAGTAGTGGGGGTGGTTGAGTTGAGAGAATATATACTAAGGCAAAACGACATCATTTCGATGCCAAATGCATCAAAATGACGTCATTTTGAAGAGATGGAAAAAAAACTTTTGAATCATTTGGTTTATCAAAAACCGAATGGTTCCTTAGTCCAACTGTCGGTTTCGGCAATTTTCAATCAGTTCAAAGGTTGGCCATCTCAAAGAGAATCAATCGAAATGGTGACCAGCTAGTGATCGGACCAGTCGAACCGATCGGTCTTGGTTCGATTTTTAAAACATTGATTAGGATAAAAGTAGAAAAAAAAATTCTAATAAGACAAACATGTTTTATAAAAAGCAATAAATTAAAAAAATAAATTGGTCTAAGAATATTAAATTTTAAGATAATTTTAAAACTTAAAAGTTTAAAAACAAACCCGTAAACTTTTGAAGTCTGAAGTACCAAAAAAAAAAAATCATACCAAATTTTAACATGAGGAGGAAAAAAAAAGTTGTAAAATGAACTTCCAAATTGATGGATCCTTAATAATTAAGGTCCCAATGAAGCAGAGCTTCTCTCTAAAAAAACGTAGAAAGGGAAAATGGACATTAGGGCTTTCTAGTAGCAAAATGTGGAGGAAAAAATGGTAACTTGACTATAAATATGATTCTAATAAGGATGGTAGCATTGTCCATGACGATTTAAAGGGCAATATTCATGATTAATCAAGACATGTTTTGGTCATCTTGTTATATTCAAAGAAAATGAAATCCTTAAGTCCTCTGTTTTGCTTCACCATGGCTAGGGTTGGATCCATTGAAAAGAGGGTCTCTAATGAAACCTTTTTTTCATTAGAAACCTTTTTTTTTTTGTTCCAATCTGCATTTAGATTAATTGTAGATTGTTGGCTCTTTGATTTCTTGTTTGGGGCTCTCGATGCCGATGTGGGATTGAGAACCATAGATTCTAAATTCTGTGGGAGTAATGTCTCAATTTCTTTTCTTTTTATGAATATTTCTCTTTGAATGTTGACTTTACTCTTTTAGAGATAGAGTGAAAGTGGAAGAAACTCGAAGCAACATTCAACTTTCAACCACTTCGTTAGGTGGAAGTTTGGATATTTACAAGATTCAAATATGAGCTTGGAATGGATAAGGCATGTTTTAAGTAAGTTATTTTCTTTAAATCTAATTTTGAAAATTTATTTCTACATGCTCTATATTATGAATTCATTTATTAGATACCAAGGTTTGAGATTGGAAGATTCAAAGGATATGGGAGTTGAGCTAAGTTTTTTGCCTTGGATTGTTTGTTTATGGGCTTTCATTTAGGCCAATTTTTTGCTTACATTTGTGAATTGGACTGGTGCCATTTGGTCTGGCTTTTTTAAGCTAGCTAGAAATATTATTTCCATAGTAGGTCTTAGACTTGATCCACTTTTGTTTAAGTTGGGTGACAATCACTTGGTAGGGTGGTTGTCTTTGGGTAGGCACAAAGTACATGTGGCCTATTATGTGTTTTCCCCCATTCAATTTAATGCACTTCTGACCTTTGTTTTTTACCGTACATGCTCATTCCTTGCTTATCAAGAGAAGCTATGGATTAAGACAACTAACAACTATCTAATCCTCCACAATTGACTACCTTTCTTTTTTGTGCTTATAAAATACAAGTTCTTCATTTTGTTTTTTTATTAATTCCAAGCTTTAGGACTGCTACATGTTTGTCTTTACTTTTTCCAGTTGTTACTCCTTTCTTAAAATGGATTTCAAAGTTACCCTTACCCATGGGTCACGAGCCCTTTCTGAGTCTTGTGTCCTCATTCCCAATCCTACCTTAAATTCTAATCTAGAGGACTTACCTTCTATAGATGAAAAAGACTTGACCTACTATGGGTGCTTCTCCAAGCTTTACCTCATATGTAAAGGTCATGAGAGAAAACTTCAAGTGAGTCTTTTTCCATGGATTTAGGCCATAAATTCTTCTTCATTAAATTTTCTACTTTTGAGGACTACTCTAAGGTGTAAGAAGAAAGACATTTTTTTCATCCAAAAACAAGTTATTGTTCTTCAAAGACGGAGAGAATTATTTGATCCTTTTAGTGAGGCCCTTAAGGCAACCATTCTTTGGGCCCAGGTATTTGGTTTTCCTATTAAATTATGGGGAGCCAATACAATTTAAAAAATCATGTCTCAAACCAAAGTGGTTTTAAGAGTCAATCAAAGAAATGAAGAAATCGTTAAAGGCTTGTTTCTAAGGATGTGTCTAGAGGTAGATTTAAGTCAACCACTTAAATTTCACTTTAGGTACTACAAAAGGTGTGAGATTAAGTGAGCTATAATAGATTATGAGGAAGAGAAGGGGTCCTAGAAAGATACTTTCATTGTGGTCTTGTTGATCACATGTTTGATGAGTGTCATAAAATGGAGAAAAATACTAACATCAAATTTGAAAAAAAAAATATAGATTTTAATTATGTAGATGATGAAAATGAAAAAACTTTGGGGAGGAATTCCTCCGTAAGGGAGTCAAAAATTTGGAGTGAAGTCCAACCAAAGAGAAGGACCAAGCCTTTAGGTTCAAAGATTGGTTTTAACCCTATTAAGGGTCACTTCAATTTGGAATGAAACTCTACCCAAGAAGACTCATCTGAGAGTAAGAAATGAGACAACTCGGATGCTACTAATGCTTCTATCATTGAAATTTTGAGGACCATCCCTTCTAGTAGTAATCCCAAAGATGGTGTTATGGATGATAACAATCTTAATCAAGTTAATGACCAATAGGAAAAAGAATGTGAGAAAACTCTTAGCAAGCTCAATCCAACTATTAAGGAAATAGTGCTCACTTCCAGCCTTATTTCCATGTCTGAACCATTGTCTCGTGACTCTCCTATGGAAATGAATCCAAATGGTGGAGAGGGTAAGGAGGTTGTAGATAAAGAAAAATTGGTTCCAAAGGATTTTGAAGCTACTACTAATGTAATCAATATGGAAATTGATGGTAGTATACTTGTTTTAGGAAAAAAGAGGAAGAGTAGATGGCTTAAACTCTTCCAAAAAAAAATGGAATAAATAAAAAAGTAAGGAAATAAGAAAAAGAAAGAAGATGGGCAAGGTATCCTTGAACCATCCAAGCCTATCCTATAAAGGTTGTGGCTTGGAATGTTAAAGGGGTTGGTCGTCCTGATTTTGTATCTCAAGTTAGGAAGCTATCAAAAAATTTAGCTCCTAATATTTTGTTTTTATCCAAAACTAAAGTTAATACTAATAGAACAATGGATACTTTGCTTAAGCTTGAATTTGATTGCTATGACTTCATTAATCCAATAAGATTTTCAAGAGGATTATGGTTGCAATGGATTTCTAATGTAACCTCTTTGGATATTATTCTGAAAAATGATAGGATGTTTCATTACATGGCTTATTTCTCTAATCTTAACATTAACTATTTTTTTACATTCTTGTATGAATATCCTCAACATTTCAAACAAAAAAAAGATTTAGGATATTTTACTTAATATTAAAAATTATATTATTCCTTGGGTTATTGTTGGAGATTTTAATGAAATTTTGTATCCCCATAAAAAAAAATTAGGAGAACCAATGGCAACTTCTCTAGAATGCAAAATTTTACAAAATTTATTGATAATTGTCATTTGCTTGAATTGGAACAATTATGGTTTACTTTATATTTGGTTTAATAAGAGAGGAGATTCCTCATCCATTTTTGAAAAGTTGAATAGAGTTCTTATAAATGATCAATGGTTTTATTCATTTAAGAATGCAAGAGTTGAAAATCCTCCCATCATTGGTTCTAATCATGGACCTATTGTCTTACACCTAGATAAAAGAGATATAGAGATAAAAGCCAAACCTTTTAGATGTGAGGAGTTTTGGTTCCTCTAATTGCTAGAAGGCTAGAAAATTACAAACATGTGTCGTCTATACTATAACGATATGTACCCAATCATGTAGATATTGTCCACTCAAGGTCAAAAGGGGGTCTCATGGCTTTCAAAACGTGTCTACATGATTAAGAGAAATCTATACTTATATAACGTCATGAACTTTCTCCTCTATTTGATGTGGAATATCACAAGCACCCCTCTCCCCATGTAGACACAAAGTCTTCATTGTATCCCATGAGATTGTGGGATCAAACAAACAAACACCCCTCATGGGGTGAAACAAACTCTCACACTAGAGTCAAGGATCGCTTTGATACCATTTGTAACAACCTGAACCGAACCATGTAAACATTGTTCACTATAAGCTCAAAGGGGCCCTCATGACTTTAAAACGCGTTTACATGGTTGCGAGGAGTCTATACTTATATTAGATGAGGAGTGGATTCTTTAGGATTAATTTTCTAAGGTTTTTTATTACTTTTTTGAGGTAAGGGAAATTAATACAAATTTTGTAAAAGAGTATTTCTTTGAATTATGAAATTTCTATGCATGGATCAAATATATATTTTGCATGAAAAATATGTTTGAGCATTTTCTTTATTTATAAAAAATGAAAATTGTGGAAATATGATGTTTTGTTTTCTAAGTTTAAATTAATGAAATAAAGTGTTTGACTCTAATTTATTTTGTCTTAGTCAATGGGTTATAATTATTGACATTTTTTGCCTCAATCAATGTGTTATAATTGTTGACCTTTGGTTTCGTTTATCTTAAAAGAACAAATTTGAGGTTAGCCACTCATTTGTAAAGTCCCACCTAACTGGGTGTCATTTGTTATTCAATAACCAAAGTAAAAATATTTTGAATGTGTTTGATTTGAATTTAATCTGAAACTGTTTTGAAATGGATATGAGAATGTTTTGTTGAAAAGTTTTGATAGTATTAACATATTTGAACTCAAAAGTTTTTATGAAAAAAAAAATTATACATTTTATCTCTTATTTGCAATCATAATTGAAAATGTTTGATCCATGAAACTATATTAGTATTTTCTTTATTAACCTTTGAATTTATTCTCCTTCATTGACAATTTTTTTTTTTTAACAACTCGCACCCAACCGTATAGATATTATCCGCTCTAGGCCCTCATAGTTTTAAAATGCATCTACAAGATTAAGAGAAGTTCATACTTATATAACATTAAGAACTTTCTCCCCTATCCAATACCCCTCATACAGACACAACATCATCATTGTGTCTCATTGGATTGCGAAGTCAAACAGACAAACATCCCCTATAAGGCTAAACATACCCCCACACCGGGGTCAATGATCAACTTTAATATCATTTGTAACGACTCGCACCCAATCGTATATATATTATCTACTTTAAGCTCAAAGAAGGTTCTCACATATTTAAAATGCGTCAACAAGGTTAGGAGGAATCCATACTTATATAGCATTAGAAACTTTTTCCCCTATTCAATGTGGGATATCACGTATGCCATCAAAATATTGAAAATATTAACCATAATTTTAAATTTTGTCTTTTTGTTTAAGGAATTTATGATCACATTAAGTATAATTGTTCGACACCTCTTTTGTATGAAGGTGACTTTCTAGCTTGGCTTGAAATAGTGCATAAAAACCATAAAATTAATTGCAAAATTTTCAATTATCCTACAAAAAAAAAATTGTTATTAGTTTGTGCAATGTATGGATTCATAGAAATCAGGTAGTGTTTAGGAAGATCCAACCCAACCCCTTTCTCATTGTTGAGAAAGCTACCTTAAGCTTCCAAAATCTCCAAGATTATGTGATTTTCTCCTATCTTTAAAATGAATGATGCAACATCCCTCAAATGATTTAAAAATGGATTCGATGGATTCCCCCAATTAATGGCTCCTATCTTTAAAATGAATGATGCAACACCCCTCAAATGATTTAAAAATGGATTCAATGGATTCCTCCAATTAAGGGCTCCTATCTTTAAAATGAATGATGCAACATCCCTCAAATGATTTAAAAATGGATTCAATGGATTCCTCCAATTAATGGAATATTAAAATTAAATTTTAATGGTTTAAAGATAGAAATTAAAAGTGCATTAGGATGGGTTATTAGAGACTCTAATGGAATCATAAAAATGGTTGTAATTAGGCATATATGCAATGTTTCAATAATTATTTTAGAATATGTGACTTTAAGAGATAACATGTTAGCTGCTAAGAACTACGGGTTTTTAAGCCTAGAGATTGAAGTAACTCAAAAATAGTAATAGATTGTTATAATAGTAAAAGTAATATTTCTAATTCTATTATATTATTAATTGATGATATTTGAAAGTTATCTTAGTATATAAATATTTATAATTATCATTATATTTATGAGAAAACAAGTAGAATAACAAATTGTTTAACTAAAAAATGTATTTGTAATATAGAGTCAATCATTTGAATGTCAAATTTTCTTAGAAAAAATATTATAAAGTTAAGTTTTAAAAATTATCATACTAAATTTTTCAATCAAATTTATAGATATTCTGTTTGGTAGTCTTTTTTTAATAAATAATAAATAAATAAATAAACCTCCAAATTTCATCGAATAAGCGAAAAAAAGAAGACTAGTAGCAGTGTAAACTTAAGTTCAAAAGTAAAAGGAAAAAAGGCAAAAAGAATAAAAGAGAAATGGTCAGATTATATCTCTTATGCCCCATTCAAAATCTTAGCACCTGAACCTTTTCACCTGTAAACTTCATCCCAACCTCCCTTTAAGAAATAGCTTATCTCCCACCTACACAAAAAGTGTATGCCTTTTTTTGTTTCCTTCCACAAGCTTCGACGTGAAAGTGACGTCCCACCAGTCTCATTATTCAGCGACTAGTCTCTCTCGGCTTCCTCTTCGTCAACATTTAAAAAGATGTCTTGTCCTATATAGTAGGCCATGTTTGATTTGAATTTTCATCTTTTCATATGCTATTGAAAAAGAAAATTACAATTTTCAACAACCCAGTACAGTCTAAATTTCATAAAACTTACTTTATGCTAATTAAAAATTGGAGAGGCGGCATCATGATAAAGGGAGATGGAGATGTGGAGACGGATGCATCTCATCGCCCCTTTGGGTTCAGGATCTCAGAGAACACGGCACCTGACATCAGCGCATTAGATGCACAACTGGTTGAACTTTTTTCTTCTCCGCTACATGGCATCATTACCCCACTGCTCTTCCAATCCCACGTGCCTCCACTATTACTATTACTAGTTAACACGTACAAATCGTCACTATCATCAGTAATGGAGGCCTTCAGTGGGGCTTCTTCGTCCTTCACTTTTCTCCACGACCTACTCTTCTCCATCTCCTGCTCCGCGCTCTCCTGTAGCTGCATTGCAAATTGAAGGCCCCACACCACATCGCTCATGGATGGCCGTTCGATCCCCTGATCCTGCAAACAACTCACTGCGATCTCCCCAAACTTCTGCAGACAGTCCGGCGCTATCTTACCCTTTAAAAAGGATCAACGATCTGTTCGAGCTTCCCATCTCTATAGCAGGCCGGGGCCCACTGTGCTAGACTCACCCGCTCTTTCTCCACCGTCTGATTCAGGGGTGGCCTCGCGCACAGTACTTCAAACAGCACCACACCGAATGAGTACACGTCGGATTTCTCCGTTAGCTGTTGCCGCCGGTAATACTCTGGGTCCAAATACCCGAAACTACCCTTCACCACTGTGCTGACGTGGGCGTTCGACATGCTGGTAGGGCCCATCTTTGACAATCCGAAATCCGAAACTTTGGCCACCCATTTCTCATCCAACAGGATGTTGGTTGTCTTCACATCCCGGTGAATGATCGTGTGCTTCACACCTGTATGAAGATAGTGCAACCCTCGAGCTGCGCCAATGCAAATCTCGAGCCTCTGCTTCCACGACAATGGAGGATTATCTGATTTGTAGAGATGATCGCGGAGAGTGCCGTGGGCCATGTAATCGTACACGAGGATCATCTCGCGATCGTCGTTGCAGTAGCCGATTAGAGATACCAGATGAAGGTGGCGGAGCTGGGAAAGCATCTCGATCTCAGTCTGGAATTCCTGGGCCCCCTGCTGTGACTCTGGATTCAACCGTTTGATTGCCACCGGTGTTGTTCCGCCGTTGATATACCCTTTGTACACGTTCCCAAAGCCTCCGACGCCGATGATGAAGACTTGGTCGAAGTTGTTAGTGGCCACCTTGACTTCTTGCAGAGTGAAGTGACGGCACAGATCGGAGGGCAGAGATGAGCGGCTGGTCTTCGTGGACTTCACCGAGGTATAAGAAAATTGGCCCCACCATGATCCTCCATCGCTGGGTTCGGAGTCTCTTACTCTCCTTCCTCGCCAGACAATAAAGAGAACTATAACAGAGAGCGCGATTAGGCCTGCGACCACGCTACCGGAAATCGCGATAAGCTTTGTTTTGTTACCCTTGGGTGAGGTAGACTGCGCAGGCGGTGATGGGGCAGGAGCCTCCAGTGGGTCTGGATTGGGCCCGGCGAGGCTGTTTTCAGAATTGCTGAGTTTGAACAGCTCGATTCCGTTGAGGATTGCATCATTGTAAACGGTTTCATAATCCGGGTTAGGATGCAGTTGTATGGAGAGGATTTGTTTTTTGTTACTTCCCTGGCTTGGGGTCATCATTACCCCATAATCTTTGTATATGGGAACTCCGTTTCCCGTGCTCCATGTGATCACGTCTGCATGATTCTCTGCCGTCTGGTTAGCTATGAAAATCGTGAACACCCTGTCCTGCTGCTCCTGGATCTCTGGTTGGAACTCGCAAAAATGTAATCTAAGCAGGTAACTAAAACCAGAGTCCACAGGCAAAACCCAAGTAAGATTGTATCCCATGTTCTCAGTTTTGTTGTTTCCCATGGTCCGGGCGGTGCGGTAGACATCAAGAGGTGCCGTGTAATTTGATATTTTGGTGAATTTGAGATTAATGCTGGTGTTGGCGGGTACAAATGCTAGTTTCACGCAGTATTCATCGTCTTTATCCCAAGTACGGAACATGCCGGTGTCATCCTTGGGCGAAATAATTTGCCCACCTACGTTTAGTCGGTATACATTTTCCAGAGCATGGTCGGTTTCAACGGAAAATGAACTCTGTTGACCGATAAACTTAAACTCTCCATCTTGTGGAGAAGTGTAGTAGAGATAGTCGGGCATGGAGACAATTTCAATTCCGTTAATAAAAGCGTATGCATCTGCACCCGCAGTGGGAGTGAATGTTATATTCAGCTTCTCACCTTCTTCGTTGAAGTTGATACAGAATTCTCTCACTATCGTTGAAGTACCAAGATCATCAGCAGCAAGGGCAGCACTGAAGTTGCTAAGAAGAGTGTAGCCACCACCGGTTTTGACCGAGAAAAAAGCTTTAGATCTGTCGAACTCCCCGTATGAAGATGGATAAAAGTGCAAGCGAATGTATTTCTGGCCGGCTGTGAGGGGAAATGAGTATGTGAACTCATTGCGAGATAGCCGCGCTGTGGAATAGGGAACCGATTCAGAAGGTTGTTGGGCTGCGGGAGATGTTCTTGATAGCTTGCCCTTTTCCGAAGGGGAGAATTTGGAATCGACGTCGCCCGTCCAGTTCCTGACCAATTCTTGCCTATTTCCGGCGGAGCCACAATTAATGGCGAAGTTTTCTGTAGGGGTGTAAGTGTAACCGGCGATGGGGATGGGGATGGTGAGGTAGTGGAGGAAGATAAAGAGATAGACAGGGGTGAGAATGGATGGAATGATTAAACAGAGGCATCTGTGGCCAGTATTCCTCATGGTGGCAGATGAAGGCCCCAATTTTTGCAATGGAGAGATATTAGGGAAGAAGAGAGGAAGTTAAATCATGGAGAGGAGAAGCTGCTTTTATCACACAGAAGCAGGGAAGGACTATGCTTTTATATTAGCACCGGGCATTTCCTACGTAAAAATACTGGGTGAGAAGAACTCAAGCAGAGAGGGACATAGAGATAATGACAAATGGGTATTGAGTAATCAATGCGCCAATGGAAGACTTAGACACGACTTATAAAAGCCGTGGGTCGGCGAGTGGCTTGTAGAACTAGAAGTAGAACCCCCGAAGTCGTTGAATTTTCCCAATCAGATCCAAACGTCTCATTTGGGTAATTAAGAGTGGAAACAGTCCACATTGGCTAGTGCGCGGTGGAGGTGCAGTACTGCATTGATCATAAACTCGGAGGCCCTACAGCATCTGATTATCTTTTCATGCATCCCCACCAAATACAATAAAATTACACTAAAAAAAAAGTAAAATAAAATAAAATAAATAAATAAATTTAAGAATGATAAATTATTTTTATATATTACTTTAAATTTATTTTATTTATTTTAATTTTTTAATATAAAAATTAAATAATTAAAAAATATATAAATTTCTCACTAATTTATTATATTTGATTTTTTTATTTATATTTTTCATATCATAATTAAATAACTTTTAACTTTTTTTTTCCTCTTTAATATTTCCCAGAAACCAAGTATATCCTAGAAGAATTATTAGTATATTTTATTTGATTGATAATTTTTTCCTTTTTAAGCATGCTTTTTGGATCTTATTCATCATGCTATGTCTATTAGGAGTTCTTGAGTTTTCTTACTTTTTTTTATTGAAGACTTCATTGTTAACTAGCCTTCATGTTCTATCTCATCTCAATTTTAGGCCCTCGTTTTTAGAGGAAAAAACATTTGAATTTCGTACCGGCTAAGACAGGAAATCTGTATGTGAATTCAGAGTGTGAGAGCCGTGCAGTGGCAAAGAGATGTAATTGTTTTTAAAAGCGTTCTCAAATACATCCTAAACCTCTCATTTTAAAAATATCTTTTAAATCAACTGTTTCATAAAACTAATCATATTTTCAAATAAATTCCATCATCTATTTCTCATAACAAGGCAAAATTAACATAGAAATGTCAATGATTGAATTTTACAAAAACATAAAATAAATAAAAAAAAGGAAATGTCCAAAAAAATAATTACTTAATTAAAACTCATAAAAATATAATAAAAAATAAAAAATATTAAAAAATTATAATAAAACAAATAATAAGTTTTTTTTTTCTTCGTCCTCATGCACTATTTTCTTATTGGTAGAGACATGCACTATTTTCTTATTGGTAGAGACATTGAATGAAGACAAACGAATAGTGGGTAGGAATAGAGTAGACGACTAATAAAAGTCCAAGTCGTTTGCACATTTATTCCGACCATCCCTCAGCTTCCACGGACCTGCTAACATACGTACCCTAGAAACCTTACTGTTACATATTTAAATGTCATTGTTGTATTGGATAAAGAATTCCGAGTCATTCGAGTTACATCAAAACATAT
This sequence comes from Vitis riparia, assembly GCF_004353265.1. Classification (NCBI taxonomy): domain Eukaryota; kingdom Viridiplantae; phylum Streptophyta; class Magnoliopsida; order Vitales; family Vitaceae; genus Vitis; species Vitis riparia. The sequence goes on from NC_048444.1 coordinate 6,596,230, forward strand.
TAATTTAATTACACATATTCCAATAGGTTGTCATACTTTATACTAATGGGACCCAAAACTATATAGTACAAAACCTCGAGTTCAAATATCAAAATACATATATAAGCAAACTTATATGGGGTTAGACTGCTAAGAGCCAGGTTGAATGACATTCATAAAATAAAAACTAGTATTGATATGGAGGAATCAAGGAAGATAATGAGCGCACTTGCAATCAATCATCAAACGAATAATATTAATAAAATGTTTCCTAGTTAGAAAGGTTTAGTTAGCAATTAACAATAAGTACCTACTTGAAAGGCTAGGCTATTATTTATCAGGAAAAAAGAAAAGGCTTCAGGTACTTAATCATTAGGTTATATTTGGTTTCTGAAAGTGTTAAAGAAAAAAAATATTTAAAAAAATGAATTTTAAAAAATAATTAAATATAATTAAAATTAATTTAAAATTTATATGTTTTAAAATTATTCAATTTTTATACAATGAAGAAAAATAACTTAAATTAATTTGAAAAATATCTAAAATTAATTTATTGATTTTTATTTTTATTTTTTTCATTTTTTTTCTTTCCTTGCATTTTTTCGCTCTATTTTCTTTTTCTTAAATTTTCTAAAAACTAAACATAATCCTTACTCTCAAATGTTTAACATAAAAATAAGTATGCAAATCTTACCTTCTCAACCAAAGATTGAATGGTTGAAGGGATGGTAGCACTTTGGTTCTTAATAAAGCATTCACTTTTTTGTTGTTTTTTTTTTTTTCTTAATCCATTCTTGGAAAAAAGGTGGAAAGTAAGGTTATCTTTGGTTCCGAGAAAGTAATAAAAAAGGAAAAAAATGTTAAAAATATATATATATATTTTTTCCTATTTGATATTACTATGAAAAATATGAGAAAAAGTAAAAAATAATTAAAATTAACAAGGAACTTACATATTTTAAATTATTTAATTTTTATATAGAAGAGTTAAATATGTGAAATGGGTTTGAAGTGGAATATAAAACTAATTTATTAATTTTAAATATATTTTTTTATTTTTTGTATTTTTTCTTTCCTTTTAATTTTTGTTACTATTTTTTCTAACACATTTTCCATCAAATTTTCAAGGAACCAAACACAACCTAAAAATTTGATCTACTACTGTATTTAATATGATGAAATGTTACATGAATATTTAATATGCTTAGGCCAATTACTATATTTATATCTATGAATTAGAGAAATCATTTCACCATATTACAAAAAGCACAAAAATTTGAGCCTTGAAACATCCCGTGTTTTACCATATACTTTTATTGGTCCTCTCATACGCTACAATCCCCTTCATGCCCCGAAGATTCAAATAGTTTAACTACTTTATTTATTGTTTCACCCTCCAAGATCTAATAAGTACATGGGAAAAACTACACTTATTCCATATAGTGAAGGACATGCTCCATGTATCACAATCCTATGAGAGAACCATTGGTTCCACCTTTAACCTATATTCTTTTTCAATCCTCTTGTGCATCCTTCCCTTCTTAGCAGTTCCAAAATTCTCCATCTTAGCTCAAATACAACCAAGGATAAAAATATTCATTTCTATAATTGGGTTTTACAAAAATATCAACAAAATTTAAAAAAAAAAAATTGATGAAATAAAAATTAATCAAAACTCATAAAAATGTAAAAATAAAATAAAATAAAACAAGAAATATTACACATATTCAAGTTCTTTGTCTTTTGAAATATAGGCATAATATAATTTATCACATTCAATAATAATATATAAAACTTGAAAATACATTTTATAAAAGCAATGTTATATGCATGATTTTTAAAAAAAATATAATTTTATTTTCAAATTTATATTTTTCTTATATTTAATTAATGTAAAGAGATATAAAGAATGATTCATTAATAATTAGTGAAAAGGAATTTAAATATAAGATAATTAAAATTATTTATTCATTAAAGTTACATTTTTAAATTTTGTATTTGGTACAAACCTATTAAAAAATATATTTATCTTTAGAATTCTCTTTTACATTAAAATAAGAGATGAAAATTTTAGTATAAATATTAGTTTAACATTAATATTATCAAGGACATATTTGTTACAATAAATCCCTAAAATAAGCCCTTAAAAGCTAACAATATTACAATAAACGGATTTATTAATACTTATCATAGGATTCCAGTTTTTCAATCCTATCATGTTTACGCATTATATTTTCTTGGCATTCTGGCTTGATATATTTTGCTTTATATATGACTTGATGCATTTGTAGTCACACAAAATATTCAAGTTATATTTCAAGTAGATGTGTAGACCCCCCAGAGAGGGAGCGGGATTTTTCCATCATTAAAATTTTCTGACCACCCCGGGATTTCAGCTGGAGGAGGCGGCCAGATTAGATGGGGTGATGGCAGATGGAGGATGGCTTGCGGGGCAAGCTAAAAAAACAGAGAAAGGAGGAAGGAAAGGCAGGGGAGCTCTGGAGGGGGAGATCGGGGTGAAAAAAAAGAAAACCAGAGAGAAGGAGTTTCCTCGTGCGTGGTAAGTTCCCATTTCTGAATGCCTACTTCACCATTTTGATAATATATTTCATTGTTTGCTGTGGACTTCGAGGGCCACAGGTTTGGTTTTGGGGTGAACTCGTTTGTATGCACACTATGCTCTGTTCCCGCTTTCATTTCCTTCTTTGGTGTTCATCTCTGTATCTGTATGGCCGTTATCATTCTTATGATTTTTGTTTCGGTCTCTATACATGTCGCCATCGTCATGCTCCCTTGAGTGCGTCTCATTTTCCTCCTTTGCATTTCATGGATCCTTCACGTCAAAATACTCCCCCCGCGCACCACTTCTCTCTCTACACCGCAGCCATGCCCATTCTCCCTCATTACTGCATGGCTGCCACCTTTCATACTCGTCTCCTCAGGCTCGCTCGTTTAGCTGGATCCATGGCGGCCGCACCTCCTGGACGTCGCCGAGCCGCCGCCGCTCGCTCCGGCCACGCGCGCCTGCACCAGCCGTCGCAGCAGCAGCGTCGAAGACGCCGCCGCGGCAGCACCTCCTCGTCGCGTCGCCACGTCGCTGCCACCCGTGGCAGCACCTCCTCCTCGCGCCACCGAAGCCCGGGGGCTGTCCACTCGGCCTGGAGGATCCACAACCCCGAACACCGCCGTTGCTGCCGCCGCATGGAGGTGACGGAGATGTTGCAGCCGCGGGGGGGGGGGGGAATATGCAAGGAAGAAGATGAAGATGAGGACCTTGGGCTTGGATTGGGGCACTAGGCCCAAGTTTGGGGTGGTCTGGGCTTGGGGTAAGGCAAGGCCCAATTTTATGTTGCTTGGTCTTTGGACTTGGGCTTGGGCTTAGGCTTGAGGGCTTGGGATCACTATTATTATTATTATTATTAAGTCTTATCCCATTGTTATTATTATTATTATTATTAACCATTATCCTATTATTACTATCACTATTATTATCATTATTATTGCTATTAATTCAACTTTCAAAATTTTGTTACCATTATTATTTCAAAACCTATTTAATTATTATTATTATTACTACTATTATTATTATTTCAAAGTATTATTATATTATTATTATTATTATTATTTCAAAATCTCACTATCATTATTTCTTGTTAATTCAACTTTCAAAATATTGTTATTATTATTATTATCGACTCAACTTTTAAAAATCTTACTATTATTATTGTTATCAATTTAACTTTTAAAATGTTACGATTATCATTATTATTATTTATTCAATTAAAATATTATTATTATTATTCTTATTGTTGTTATTAACCCGAACTCTCCAAATCTTATTACTGTTAAGATATTATTATTATTATTATTAACAGATATTATTATTATTATTATTATTAACAGATATTATTATTATTATTATTGTTAACGGATATTAGTATTATTAACAGATATTATTATTATTATTATTATTATTAACAAATATTATTATCACTATTATTAGCGGATATTATTATTATTATTATAATTATTATTAGCGGGTATTATCTTTATTAGTTATTATTATTGTTATTATTATTATCATTGTCATTATTATTATTTGTTCAATTTTTCGAATTTTATTATTATTATTATTATTGTTAATTCAACCTTTTCAAAATCCTATTATTATTATCATCACCATGGTCATTATTATTATTAATTCAATTTCTCGAACCTTATTATTGTTATTATTATTATTATTATTATTATCATTATTATTATTTCTGTTATTGTTATTATTATTGGTTATCATTGTTACTATTATTATTATTGTTATTATCGTCGTTCTCATTTATCTTATTATTGTTATCATTTTAATCGGGTCAACTTTCAAAACCTTATTCTTATTTTTATTAATCCAACCCTTTAAAATCTTATCATTAATATTATTATTATTATTATTATTAATTCCACTTTCAAAATCTTATTCTTATTTTTTCTATTAATCCAACCTTTTAAAATCTTATCATTAATATCTTATTATTATTATTAATTCCACTTTCAAAATCTTATTATTATTACTATTATTATTATCGTTATTATTAATTCAAACCCTCAGAACCTTATTGTCATTATTATTAATTTAACTTTTAAAATCTCATTATTATTATTGTTATCATTAATTCGACTTTCAAAATTTTGTTATCATTATCTATCATTATCATTTCAAAACCTTATTAATTATTATTATTATTATCATCACTATTATTATTATTATTTCAAAATATCATTATTATTATTATTATTATTATTATTATTATTATTATTTCAAAATCACACTATTATTATTATTATTAACTCAACTTTTAAAAATCTTACTATTACTCTTGTCATCAATTTAACTTTTAAAATGTTACGATTATTATTATTAATTCAATTAAAATATTCTTATTATTATCCTATTACTATTATTATTAATTCAAACTTTCAATATTTTATTATTATCATTGTTAATTCGAACTCTCAATATCTTATTATCACCATTATCATTAATTCACACTTTCAAAATCCTATTATTAATATTATTATTATTACTATTATTATTAATTCAAACTCTCAATATCCTATTACTGTTATTATTAATTCAAACTCTCAATATCCTATTACTATTATTATTGATTCAACTTTCAAAATTTATATTTTCACAGTTTAATTTCTTAAAGTTCATTTCTTGTAATTATTATTATTGTTAAATCAACTTTCAAAACCTACATTCTCGCAGCATTATTATTATTATTATTATTATTTAAAATTCATATTCTCACAATTCGATATCCTGAAGTACGTTTTTTTTATTATCATTATTGTTATTAATTCAAGTTTTGAAATCTATATTCTCGTAGTTCAATTTCCCGAAGTTCATTCATTGTTATTATTATTATTACAAATTCAATTTTCAAAATCTATACCCTCGTAGTTTAATTCCCTAAAGTTCATTTCTTATTTTCTCTGGCAAATTTCATTCTAATTATCGAAGCTCTAATCTTTTAAATTTAATTCCCAAGACTCCAATTTTCCAATAAGCTCCAAAAACCCAATTTTCACTCGAATAGTTTTTAACTCCATTTCGATTCCTAAATAATCTTCCGTTCTTCTTGATTTTACATAAGCAATAGTGAATTCTCCTTAATCCTAAAACACAGAATTTGTGAGACTAGTTCATGAGTAATAAATTGGGCTTTGATGGGGGCCCTATGTTCGATCTCTTTCAATTTGTCAACTGTTGTGTTTAGTGTATTTTGCTTGAGCTTCGTTTTGCACTCCGATAGACATGAGCTATATTTTGCATTCATTAATTATGCACTAACCCTGTTTCTTGATAGCGCATTATGGCTCAAGGCCGAGGTACGCATCCACTCCCATTCTAGCTAATCTTTATTACTTGTTTTGATTCTCATATTGTGCATGATTTAGGTGGGTATCCATTGATTTTCTCGTTGATTGCCACGTCAGTTTCATTGTATTAGTAGAGACCCGACTTTAGGGACTTAGAGGGGTGCTACGGTCGCTACCGTACCTTCCCGATAAGTAACCTGACCCCCGAACCCGATCCGGTTTTTTTCACAGACCACCTTTTCCGAAACAAGGAGTCACACTTAGGGTTTTTCTTTCTTATTTTGTTTACCCTTTTAAAAATAAAACGAAAATAAGTGGCGACTCCAAGTCATTTTTAACCAATATAAAATCATTTTCAAAGTAAAATCGAGTTTGCCATCGAGTGGGAAACGCATGAGCCGAAATGCGGGGTCCACAAGATGATTAGTTCACATTTGACTCATAAACTTAGGCACTACATTTGAAGTTGTAGTGCATTATCTCCTAATTGAGGAGTGACTGATCTTGATTATATGGATTAAAAAAAATCGCAAAACATTGACTGAAGCAACATGTGGGGCATATGGGCGATTTTTCGATAAGGTCAATGCTTAATCAAAAGTGGTCAATGCTCAATAATGGCTCATTGCTTTCTCTAGATGGAGGGTTTGAACCCCATATAAAAGGTTCACAATGAACCGCGACCATTGGGGCAAGTTTATATATAAATATAACAAAATATTTAAAGAATATTTTAATGAACAAATTAATTATAATTATTTCATAATTAAATGAAAAATTTTCATTTAATTGATTACCAAAAATATAAAAATTATCATGATAATTTTCTTCATAGGTATTTTTTATATCATTAATATATTAATTAAATATTAAAAAATTGTGCATATATCATCATTTATTTTATATCATTAAATACAATCGAATTAAATGAATCATAATTTTAATATTAAATATATTTTAAAATTAAACATTATAATCAAATGTCGCAATACTATTATTGAATAATATTTTATGTAACTTAATTAATAATAAATATACACTTATAAAATTCATATTTTTTTTATTGACACACATGATATTATTATCATAATGATAAATTATATCATACAATATCGTTTTCTTTAATTAAAACAAATTAAAATATCTATTATTAATTATTATATCATTTTTAGAATTTTTTTTCCTAATATTTTCATGGGTTTTGATCAATTTTCGCCCAATTGATATTTTGTGTCAAAATATTCATCGATATTTCCTGATATATTCATAAAATTGAATTATCGATATATTCGCTAAAATCAATATTTCCATCCTTGAGTGTTTATGATTACACATTGACAAGATTTATGGATAGTCATGATCTCATCAAACTGCTATAATGTATGGTCTCTCAACATTAATATGATATTGAGCTTGTACTAAGCTCTATAGTAACTTTGACCCACAAGTGAGACCATAGGGTGGTCATATATTCCTTATGCAATGAGTCATTGTTGATGAAGGGTAGTGGTAAAAGGTATTCTTGATAGAACCACCATAATATATCACGGGTTTGGAACAATGTGCCCTCTTGAGTGATTCTAAGCACATGTGATAAAAAAAAATCAATTATTATAGTAATTCCTTAATTGGAATTTGACATAAGTTCTTTTGAGCTAGAATGTGTGTTAGTCGATCACATAATAAGATAATATGAGACTAAATAATTGTAGAGGCAATATTAAGAGTTTGATAGAATTCATCTTGTTAGAATGTGACACAAATTCATAGGAAGCCTGTGTACGATGAATAATAGGTCATTAAGTTGAGTTCTTATATTTTTCATGAAAGTTGTTAGCCCAAAGGTTCTCCTAATCATATTTTGATGATAGCAAATCATGGTTAAGTTGTTAACTGGGTTGAATTGTAAAAAATTCCAGGTATTAGTTTGGAAATTCATCAAATGACCCAATGGATGCAAGATCAAGACATTTGGAAAACCTTTAATAATAGGAAACATATGTAAGATGAATGCATGGGTGCACTTAGGGCTTTCATATCTTTTCATGCATTTTCAAAAACTCAATTTATGCATTAAAGTTAAATTTCCATTAAAACCTAAGTTTTATCAAATGAACCTTAAGCAAATTGTTTCAAATCTAGCATATTAATTTACCTAAAGACCTTGTCTAAGTGTTAGAAGAGAAAAGATAAAAATATATATATATATATATATATATATATATATATATATATATATATATATATATATATATATATAGGTTTTCGAACCAAAAATGGTGAACCAGTCGAGGTATTGGCCAACCGACTCAACCGGCTAGGATACCGGTCGACCGGTTACACTATCCCAGTCGAGGTCCGATCGAGAGATGCAAAAAATATTCTCTCTTCCAATAGCTTTGCATTCCTGGTCGAGGGATATGCCTTCCCAGTCGATGACCGATCGATGTCCAGTCGAGGCCTAACGGTCACATGTCATACATTTATTACCCAATGACTAGTCAATTAGTCGACCCCCAACTTGACCGGTTGAGGCTGTTTTTTGGCATTTTTAGCTCTTGATGCTAGAAATCTATAAATTGAGAACTCCACTTCATTTATAAGTAAGAGAACACCTGCATTTATTTGTCTACCTACTTGTTCTTGACTCAAAAGTTCTCATTCTTTCCTTAGTGTATTAAATCTTCATTTGCATATTCCTTAGTGCACCCTTGTGATTCTTCATTGCATTTAAGTTGTATTTGAGCTCTTGTTGAGCTAGGTTGAGATATTCAAACTTGTTATTTGAGTGTTAAAAGTTTCAAGTGAGTAAAGACTTGAAGGAATTGTGTAAGAGCTCATTGGAGCTAGAATCCAAGTGTAAAGGTGATTAAAAGCTTGGTTGAAGCTTCAAGTATAGTGAAACTCTCACTCAATTAGAAGCTTGAGTAAATAATAGGCCTCTTATTTAAGATTTAACTGTCTAAGAGGAAATGACTAATTCATCAAGATCTTCTCACATTAAAAGTTTTGCTACCAGTATACCTTCATTTTTTGCAGGAACCAATTATTCTTATTAGAAAACTAAAATGACTTCATTTTTACAGTCAACTAACTTAGACTTATGAGATGTCATTGAAGATGACCCAACTTTTCCTTCAAAACTAGTTGATGGAGTCATGGTTCCAAAACCCAAACAAAAATGGGATGAGCGTGATAAAAGAAATTTCCAATTAAATGCTAAGGCCGTTTATACTTTGCAATGTGCTATGGATAGAAATGAATATAATAGAATTTGTCAATGCAAATCAATTAAAGAAATTTGGAGATTACTTGAAGTAACTCATGAAAGAACAAATCAAGTTAAAGAGTCAAAAATCAATTTACTTGTTCATAGTTATGAATTGTTTTTTATGAAAGATAATGAAACTATTGTTAAGATTATTACTAGGTTCATTGACATTGTCAATGGTCTTGAAGTTTTGGGAAAGACTTACAAGGAATCGGGATGTGAAGGTCATCGCAATTCAAGAAGCCAAAGACTTGACCAAGCTACCTTTAGGAGAGCTCATAAGGTCATTAATGATATATGAGATCAATTTGGCAAATAAGCAACAAGAATAGGAAGACGAAAAAAATGTATTTAAGCCCTTGTTGAGCTGGGTTGAGAGATTCAAACTTGTTATTTGTATAAGAGCCCATTGGAGCTGAAATCCAAGTGTAGAGGTGATTAGAAGTTTGGTTGAAACTTCAAGTATGGTAGAACCCTCACTCAGTTAGGAGCTTGAGAAAAATGGACATAGGCAAAGGGTGTCAAACCACTATAAAATCTGAGTTTGCTTCATCTAACCTTATTTCTTTATATTTATACTTCTTTTACTTGAATTTGTTGTGTTTGAAAAAAAAATTGTAAAACCTAATTCACTCCCCTCCCCCTCTTGGGTGTTTTATCTATTAAGATTTGCTTTTATTTTCTCAAAGCGACTTTCTATCTTGACTTGAAATAGTGTATAAAAACTATAAAATTAACTGCAAAATTTTCAATTGTCCTATGAAAAAAATTGGTATTATTTTGTGGAATATATAGATTTATAAAAATCAATTAGTGTTTAGGAAAATCCAACCCAACCCCTTTCTCATTATTGAGAAAGCTACCTTAAACTTCCAAAATCTACAAAATTATGTGATTGTCTATTATTTTCAAAATGAATGATGCAACATCCCTCGAATGGTTTAAAAATAGATTCATTGGATTCCTCCTGTTAATGGAAGTTTCAAATTAAATTTCAATGGTTTAAGGATAAAAAATAAAAGTGCATTAGGATGGGTTACTAGAGACTCTAATGGAATCATAAAAATGGTTGCAAGTAGGCACATAAAACAAGGTTTCAATAATTATTGTGAAATATATGGCTTTAAGAGATGACATATTATCTACTAAAAACCATGAGTTCTTAAATCTAGATATGGAAGGTGACTCAACAATAGTAATAGATTGTTATAATAACAAAAATAATCTTCCTAGTTTTGTTATATTATTAATGGAGGATATTTGAAAGTTATCTTATGATGTAAATATTTATAATTATCATTAAATTTATGAGAAAAGAAATAGAATAGCAGACTATTTAACCAAGAAAGGTATTGTAATATGGAGTCAATCATTTGGAGATCGAATTTTCTTAAAAAATGTTATAAAATTTAGTCTTGAAAATTATTATGTTACGTCTTTCAATCAAATTTATAAGTATTCTATTTCGTAGTCTCTTTTTTTTTTTTTTAGAAAAAAAAAAAAGAAACTTCCAAATTTCATTGAAAAAGCTAAAAAAATTCCTAAACAAATGAAGAGAAGTAGCAGTGTAAACTTAAGTTAAAAAGGAAAAGGACAGACAAATGGTCAGATTACATCCCTTACGCCCCATTTAAAACCTTAGCACCTGAACCTTTTCACCTGTAAACTCCATCCCAACCTTCCTTTAAGAAATGGCTGATCTTACCACCTATACAAAAAGCGTTTTGAGTTACAAAGGAAAAAGGCAAAAAGGTAAAAGAACAAAAGACAAACCTTGGCCTCTGGACCTTTTCACCTGTAAACTCCATCCCAACCTTCCTTTAAGAAATGGCTTATCTCCCACCTACACAAAAAGTACTTGGCTTTTTTTCCTTTTTCTTTTTTCCTTCCACAAGCTTCCACGTGAGGGTGGGATTTTTTTACAAGAGTACGATAGTTTTTAAAAAAAATAATTTCCAAACTATAAAAATTAATTTCAAATATATCGTAGTTCTGGATAAATAAAAAAGAGAATATTTTTTAAAAAAATAGACTTTTCAAAAGATAATTTATTTTCTTTAGAAAAAAATCATTTAATTAAAATAGTCTGGGACAATTTCCCCAATAAATTTAAGGGAAAAACATGTCTTAAAAAAAAAATCGTTTTTTGAATCGATGATTTTGTTAAAAAAATAAAATAAAATAATTGTAAAATGTAGGAAATTGTCTTTTAAATATACAATTTTATGGGGAAAAAAAGGTGAGAAATTTTCAAAAAAAATAAAATAAAATAAATAAAAAAACCAAAACCAAAACCAAAACGAGAAATTGAGAATCTCAAAAAGTTCAGAATTAAAAAAAAAATCTAAAAGTGGGAAATTATCTCTTGAATATACTATTTTCTCACAAAAAAAAAGTGAAAAATGTGAAAAATGTCCCTTCAAAGTGATGATTTTCACTTTAAAAAAAAAAAAAAAAGAGAGAAATTTTATTAAAAAAAAAAAAGAAAAGAAAAAGGGTGAGAAATCGATTTTCTCAAAAACTTCAAAACTATTTTATAAATTAATAATAAAATTGTTTTTTATAAACTTATTTTTCACATTGATGTTAATTTCGTCAACATTTTGGAGTCATTTGGTCATACGCTTTTGAAAAAGAAAATTACAATTTTCAACAACCCAGTACAGTCTAAATTTCATGAAGGCACTATTTATAATTAAAAATTGGAGAGGCGGCATCATGATAAAGGGAGGTGGAGATGTGGAGACGGGATGCATCTCATCGCCCCTTTGGGTTCAGGATCTCAGAGAACACGGCACCTGACATCAGCGCATCAGATTCACAACTAGTTGAACTTTTTTCTTCTCCGCTAGATTGTATCATTACCCCACTACTCTTGGAATCCCATGTGCCTCCACTATCACTAGTTAACACGTACGCATCGTCACTATCATCAGTAATGGAGGCCTTCAGTGGGGCTTCTTCGTCCTTCACTTTTCTCCACGACCCACTCTTCTCCATCTCCTGCTCCGCGCTCTCCTGTAGCTGCATTGCAAATTGAAGGCCCCACACCACATCGCTCATGGATGGCCGTTCGATCCCCTGATCCTGCAAACAACTCACTGCGATCTCCCCAAACTTCTGCAGACAGTCCGGCGCTATCTTACCCTTTAAAAACGGATCAACGATCTGTTCGAGCTTCCCATCTCGATAGCACGCCGGGGCCCACTGTGCTAGACTCACCCGCTCTTTCTCCACCGTCTGATTCAGGGGTGGCCTCGCGCACAGTACTTCAAACAGTACCACACCGAATGAGTACACGTCGGATTTCTCCGTTAGCTGTTGCCGCCGGTAATACTCTGGGTCCAAATACCCGAAACTACCCTTCACCACTGTGCTGACGTGGGCGTTCGACATGCTGGTAGGGCCCATCTTTGACAATCCGAAATCCGAAACTTTGGCCACCCATTTCTCATCCAACAGGATGTTGGTTGTCTTCACATCCCGGTGAATGATCGTGTGCTTCACACCTGTATGAAGATAGTGCAACCCTCGAGCTGCGCCAATGCAAATCTCGAGCCTCTGCTTCCACGACAATGGAGGATTATCTGTTTTGTAGAGATGATCGCGGAGAGTGCCGTGGGCCATGTAATCGTACACGAGGATCATCTCGCGATCGTCGTTGCAGTAGCCGATTAGAGATACCAGATGAAGGTGGCGGAGCTGGGAAAGCATCTCGATCTCAGTCTGGAATTCCTGGGCCCCCTGCTGTGACTCTGGATTCAACCGTTTGATTGCCACCGGTGTTGTTCCGCCGTTGATATACCCTTTGTACACGTTCCCAAAGCCTCCGACGCCGATGATGAAGACTTGGTCGAAGTTGTTAGTGGCCACCTTGACTTCTTGCAGAGTGAAGTGACGGCACAGATCGGAGGGCAGAGATGAGCGGCTGGTCTTCGTGGACTTCACCGAGGTATAAGAAAATTGGCCCCACCATGATCCTCCATCGCTGGGTTCGGAGTCTCTTACTCTCCTTCCTCGCCAGACAATAAAGAGAACTATAACAGAGAGCGCGATTAGGCCTGCGACCACGCTACCGGCAATTGCGATAAGCTTTGTTTTGTTACTCTTGGGCGAGGTAGACTGTACAGGCGGTGGTGGGTCAGGAGCCTCCGATGGATCTGGATTGGGCCCGGCGAGGCTTTTTTCAGAATTGCTGAGTTTGAATAGCTCGATTCCGTTGAGGATTGCATCATTGTAGACGGTTCTGTAATCCGGGTGAGGATGCAGTTGTATGTAGAGGTTTTGTTTTTTGTTACTTCCCTGGCTTGGCATCATTACCCCATAATCTTTGTATATGGGAACTCCGTTTCCCGTGCTCCATGTGATCACGTCTGCATTATTCTCCGCCGTCTGGTTAGCTATGATAATCGAGAACTCCCTGTCCTGCTGCTCCTGGATCTCTGGTTGGAACTCGCAAAAATGTAATCTAAGCAGGTAACTAAAACCAGAGTCCACAGGCAAAAACCAAGTAAGATTGTATCCCATGTTCTCAGTTTTGTTGTTTCCCATAGTCCGGGCGGTGCGGTAGACATCAAGAGGTGCCGTGTAATTTGGTATTTGGGTGAATTTGAGATTGATGCTGGTGTTGGCGGGTACAAATGCTAGTTTCACGCAGTATGCATCGTCCGCATCCCAAGTACGGAACATGCCGGTGTCATCCGTGGGCGAAAGAGATTTCCCACCTACGTTTAGTCGGTATACATTTTCCAGAGCATGATCGGTTTCAACGAAAAATGAATTCTGTTGACCGATAAACTTAAACCCTCCATCTTGTGCAGTGTAGTAGAGATTGTCGGGCATGGAGACAATTTCAATTCCGTTAATAAAAGCGTATGCATCCGCAGCCGCAGTGGGAGTGAATGTTATATTCAGCTTCTCACCTTCTTCATTGAAGTAGATACAGAATTCTCTCACTATCGTTTCCTTACGAAGATCTTCAGCAGCAAGGGCAGCACTGAAGTTGCTAAGAAGAGTGTAGCCACCACCGGTTTTGACCGAGAAAAAAGCTTTAGATCCGTCGAACTCCCCGTATGAAGATGGATAAAAGTGCAAGCGAATGTATTTCTGGCCGGCTGTGAGGGGAAATGAGTATGTGAACTCATTGCGAGATAGCCGCGCTGTGGAATAGGGAACCGATTCAAAAGGTTGTTCGGCTGCGGGAGATGTAGTTGATAGCTTGCCCTTTTCCGAAGGGGAGAATTTGGAATCGACGTCGCCCGTCCAGTTCCTGCCCAATGCTTGCCAATTTCCGGCGGAGCCACAATTAATGGCGAAGTTTTCTGTAGGGGTGTAACCGGCGATGGGGATGGTGAGGTAGTGGAGGAAGATAAAGAGATAGACAGGGGTGAGAATGGATGGAATGATTAAACAGAGGCATCTATGGCCAGTATTCCTCATGGTGGCAGATGAAGGCCCCAATTTTTGCGATGGAGAGATATTAGGGAAGAAGAGAGGAAGTTAAATCATGGAGAGGAGAAGCAGGGAAGGAAATGGGGCAATATTATATGCAGATACTACTATTATGGATATTCATAAAATTATATCAGCACCGGATGATAATCTATGCACGAAAAATAAAATAGCATTTCCTATGTAAAAATAATGGGTGAGCACTGAGAAGAACTCAAGTAGACAGGGACATAAAGACGATGACAAATGGGTAATGAGTAATCAATAGGGGCAATGGAAGACTCAGACACAATTTATCAAATCCGTGGGTCGGCAAGTGGCTGGTAGAAGTAGACCCCTCAAAGTGGTTGAACACACCCAATCAGATCCAAACGTCTTATTTGGGTAATTAAGAGTGGAAACAGTCCACATTGGTTAGTGCCCGGCGGAGGTGCAGTGATCATAAACTCGGAGGGCCCTACATCATCTTATCATCTTTTCATGCATGCCCACCAAATACAACAAAATTACACTCTCATTTTTTAATAGAGAATCTAGGAAATTTTTTTTTTTTTTTTTTTGGTATCTTTGATTCCCATGAAAATGTTAGAAAAATAAAATAAAATAAATGAAAAAAGTAAATAAAAAATAATAATTATTTTTATATATTACTTTAAACTTATTTTATTTAATTTTATTCTTTAATATAAAAATTAAATAATTTAAAAATATATAAATTTTTAACTCATTTTTATTATATTTGATTTATTTTTTTTATATTTTTCATAGCATAATTAAATATAAGAAAATTATTTTTAACTTTTTTTTTTTAATATTTTCTCAAAACCAAGTATAATCTTAAAGAATTTGTTAGCATATTTTATTTGGCTGATAATCTTTTTCCTTTCTTATGCATGCAAATACAACTTGTTATTTGGATTTTATTCGTCATGCTATATATATTGGGAGTTATTGAGTTTTATTTATTTATTTATTTATTTTTATTTAAGACTTCATTGTTAATTAGTCTTAATGTTCTAAAGTATGAGATCTAGGGAATTAGTTACTCATTAAAGTATGATTTGTATGTTGGATCATGGTTCTATCTCTTCTCAATTTTAGGTCCTTGTTTTGAGGGGGAAAAACATTTTTAAAATTGATAAGATTTAGATTCATGTTATTAGAAAATAAATATATTCTTTTAATTATCATTTTTCTTAAAAAAAATTAAAGCTTGATGAAATTTAGGGAAAATGGACATGAATTTTATTCCTTGTTGTGATTAGAAACATGCATTTTAATTAATCTATATAATGGTCTTAATAAGTAAAGATCTTTTCTTAGATATTTCAAGATGTGAATTGAGTGTTTTTGAAAATTCTAAAATGACGTAGATTTGTTTCTTCTTGTTTTTCAAAGGAAATCAAATTAAATTATTTCTTCTTATTAATATATAGGTTTTGAAAGTGTTGAATATGTTTGAAATATCCCTATGTGCATAAAATAAAAATATTTTAAAATTCCTATGATGAAAAATACTACTTTAGACATTCAAAATTCGATATCTTAAGTCCAAGGATGTTTCATTTTATTCTAAAATTGCCCCATAAAAAAATGAAAAATTCAAAAGTTTTGGGGAATTATAAAGTCAAATGATATGTATAAATATTTATTTAAAAAATTAAGTATTTTTTTTTTAAATAATAATGTAAGGTGGAATGAAAATTTCAGGTTAATGATTTCATTATTTAGAATTGAAGATTTGCCTTCTTTACTTATGGTTTATCCTTTTTAATCTTAAAAACCTTTTAAATTCTAGAAATTAAATTATTTTGGTTCTTCTCTTAGGTTATTGAAAAAAATTTCATGCTCTATTATATTTAGATTACTTACTTCCTGAGTTTTTAAAATTCTAATTCAAGAGTATTGAAATATTCCAAGAAGTGTTAAAAAGTGTTTAATATTGACCTTTGAAAATTTAGGAATTTATTTGAAATTCCATCTTACCATAAAGTTTTAATGTTTAATTTGAACTTTCTTAGGATAGAATATATTTTAGGAAGTTGAGTCAATAAGATTTAGAACTTCATACATTTACAATTTTCTTAATTAACTAGAGAGAGAATATTTTATTATTATTTGAATTATCTTTTGGAACTTTGTTTTCTCCGTTTAATTGAATTTGGACATTAGGTATTTTAATTCTTCACGATTGCTTTATCATTCTTATATTTATCATTTTTGTGACAAAAAGGGAGTAAAAATGTTTATGAAGTTTATTGATGATATATATATATATATATATATATATATATTTGCCGTGCTTTTCACAAATTTATTGTTTAAGTATGTGTAGATTATAGGAAATTAACATTATTGCGTATGAAGTTGTTTAGACTAGGATTGGGATCGTATCATTGAGGTTTCATGAGAGTTATGAGGGGCTTCATTGTATCTTTGTATTCTATTACAAAATTGTCAAAGAAGAGATTGATAGTATATTTTATTTAGTTGATAATTTTGTTTTAATTAGATGCAACTTACTTCCTTCAATCATTTTTATCATAAGACAACTTTGTATTTCTTCAAATTTTGATTCAAGTTATTTTGAGTTGTAAAATTAAAAGTAAGTATGTATCCATGGTTGATAAAGCTTTTAAAATTACTAAAATGAGAAATTAGGAAGGTGATATTTTATATTTCTTACTTTGCTTTCTACAATGTTTTCAATTCCAAAAATTATTTTTGATAAGTTCTAAAATTGTATCTTTAAATTGGCATTTGATTCTAAAAATGATTTTTAGAATATTTTAAAATTAGGAAAGTCTCCCATAAGTCTAAAAAAGGTCTTATAAATATAAATATTTTGTTTAAAATAAAAGTGGAATTTTATAAACCTTAAGAGAACATAATCATTTATCAAAGTTTGATCCTTCAACTCTTAAACTTTTAAGACCATTTTTTTAGAGTAACTTTTGACAGAAGTTGGAGATCTCATCATAGAACTTCAATAAGGGTTTTGAGGAATCTATTAAGGAGTACAAAAGAGTATTGCCTTTGGAACGTGAAAAACGAGTATAAGTGCTAACGAAATAAGATCTTAATGAGTATATGCATCCAAGCAAGTAAAATTGTATATCTTTTTGTTCATAATTAATTAGTGGATTATTTAGTGGTCGAGAGACCATCCATGGTTTTTTTACACCTAATAGATTGTTAGATGGATTTTCTATATCATATCAATGTGTTAATCTATGTGATTGATTTTATTTATATTTGTATGAGATTGGTTGCTTTCAATACATAATAAATAATTAATTTAAAGAGACAAACTAAAAATTGATGATAAAGTATTAATTTGAGGATTAATTCAAAGACTACATATTCATCCCCTTCAAGGTAAAGATTAGACATTAAATTTCTTACTTAATTTAATTTTCTTTTTTTACAGATTATATGAGTTAGGAGACAAATAATAACAACACATACTATAGAATTTCAAATTTGGTTTAGAATTTAGTGAATTTATTTTAGATTAATTATTTATCTAAATTAAGTAATTTTTATACTATTGATTTTGTTTTCATGAAACAATTTATGAAAATTTTTTAAATATCAATATATATATATATATATATATATATATATATATATATATATATATATATATATATATATATATATATATATATTTTGGAAAAGAGAAAGTTGGAGAAAAACAAAATATATTTTAGTCATATATAATTTTTTTCTTGGTGACTTTGTCAATTTATAGTAAATTCATTTCTTATCCAAATGACATAAAATTGGGATAGTTTATTTATTTTTAAGATAGTACTTACTCCAAAATTTTTAAAAATAAATTTGGTTTTATTTTATGTAATAAATTAGAATTGAATATTAAAAAGAGAAATGAACAAAAGTAATTTTCCCATTAAGATAAAAGTTAAAAAGAAAATTCAAATTTTCTATTAAGACAAGATATTTTTTAAAAAAAGTGATAAATTTAAAAAATAAACAACTTTAAAAATAAATTATTTACTATTGAATTGCTAGTTAAAAGAATTTTGGGAAGAAGTTAACATTGTTATCCCACTCCTTCCAATTTAGAGGGATACGTGGTGGATTAGTTACAAAATCCATATGGAAATTATTAATTATTTTGGCACATATATGTACAAACTCATTGGTTGGAGTCATATTTATTTACACAAGGTTTGATAATTTTCTGATATTTGATGTTATTATAATAAATATAAAAAATAAAATGAAAATTAATTAAAAATTATATGTTTTTACGTTATTTAATTTTTTTAAAAAAATTAATAATAAATTTAAAAACAATTTATTAATTTTCACCTCCCTTTATTTTTTTCTTTTCATTATTTATTTATTTATTTATTTTTTGAGAAGGATAAAATTCAAAGCTGACTCTAGTCACACACGTGTCAAGAAGATTAAGATTCTCTCGTGTTCACCTTAAATTCCACTTACTTTAAAACTTATTAGTCAATTCATAATGTATGAAATTGAGATAACGTTTACAAGAGTCTTTGTCAGAGTCCAGAAAGTCTTCAATAGCTGGCCCTGGTGGACTGAGCACTAGTATAAGAAAATGGACCCCACCATGATGCTCCTGGGTCGGCGTCTCGCAGTCTCCCTCCTCGCCGGCGAATGAATAAACATAGAGTAGAGAATGCAACTATGCAGGCAACCATGCCGCTGACAATTGCTACAAGCTGTGTGTCATAATCCTTGGGCGAGGTAGACTGTGCAGGCGGTGGGGGAACCGAATTAGGAGGCGGGTCTGGATTTGGTCCGGCCAGGCTGTTATCAAACTTGCTGACTTTGAAGAGCTCGATTCCATTCAGAATTGCATCATTGTAACGGGTTCTCCAGTCCGGGTTAGGATGCAGTTGTATGTAGAGGTTTTGTTTTTTGTTGCTTCCCTGGCTTGGCATCATGACCGCATAATCTCTGTATATGGGAACTCCGTTTCCGCCGCTCCATGTGATCACGTCTGCATGATTCTCCGCCGTCTGGTTAGCTATAAAAATAGTGAACTCCCTGTCTTGCTGCTCCGTTATCTCGGGTTGGAACTCGCAAAAGTGTAGTCTAAGCAGATAGTTAAAACCAGAGTCCACAGATAACACCCAAGTAAGATTGTATCCCATGTTCTCAGTCTTGTTGTTCCCCATCGTCCGGGCGGTGCGGTAGACATCAGGCGGTGCCGTGTATTCCGGTTGTTGTTGAGTAAACTTGAGATCAATACTGCTGTTGGCCGGTACAAATGCTAGTTTCACGCAATAATCATCATCCTCATCCCAAGTGCGGAACATGCCTGTGTCTTCCATGGGTGAAACAAATCTCCCACCCACGTTCAGTCGGTATACCATTTCCAGAGCATACTCCATTTCAATCCAAAATACATTTTTTTGGCCGATAAACTGAAACCCTCCATTTTGTGGGGAGGTATAGTAGAGATAGTCGGGCATGGAGACAATTTCAATTCCGTTAATAAAAGCGTATGCATCTGGATCACTGGCCGTTGGAGTGAATGTTATGTTCAGCATCTGATCTCCTTGTTTGACATTGATACAGAATTCTTTCGATACGGTTTCATCCCCATGGGCATCAGCAGCGAGTGCAGCACTGAAGTTGTTAAGAAGTGTGTAGCCACCGGTCTTAACTGAGAAAAAAGCCTTTGATCTATCAAAGCCCGCAACGGAAGATGGATAGAAGTGCAAGCGAATGAATTTCTGGCCGGTTGTGACAGGAAATATGTAAGCGAATTGGAAGCGAGATAGTCGTGCGGTGGCGAAGGGGACGGGATCAACTGAGGGGGATGTCTTGGCTGCCTTTGAGATTATAGACGCCTTGTTTTTTTCTATGAGGGAGAATCGGGAATTGGTGTCTCCGATCCAGATTCGGTTATCCCATGCTTTTAAATTCCCGGACGCACCACAGTCAACGGTATAGATATCAGTAGGATTGTAGAGAGGTGGGGAGTCACCGGTGATAGGGATCGGAAAGAAGTGGAGGACGAGGAGATAAAGAGGGATAATAAATGAAAGGACGTTTGGAGAAAGGCGTTTGTAGCTGGTATTTCTCATGGTAGCTGATGAAGTACTTCATAATTTCCCCAGGGAGAGGGGTTATATCAGAGAGAGGACAATATTGGTCTCCATTCACGTTTGATGTTTGGTTGCAAAAGTATCGAGGGAAAAAACTGTTTCCTTTCATTGTGAAAAAATGGAAGAAAATAAGATTAATTAAAATTAGTTAAAAACCTATGTAATTTTAAATTATTTAATTTTTTTTATAAAAAATATATAAAATGAATTTAAAACAATAAATAAAAATAATAAAAAATATATTAAAAAAAGAAAAACAAATATTAAAAAAATGATTTTTTTTTCATGTTTGATTTATATTATGAAAAATATAAAAAAATAATTATAATTAAAATTAATTAAAAACTTATATTTTTTAATTGTTTAATCTTTATATTAATAAGCTAAATAAGTGAATGAATTTGACATAATAGATAAAAAAATTTATTGATTTTAAATTTTATTTTTTATTTTCCAGAACTCTTTCTTACTTTCTACCCTTCTCTATTTTATTTGCTTTGCATTTTTTCTCGATTTTTTCGATACCAAATATATCCTTACATTTTTTAAGAGCCAAACATAGCCTATACAAAATTGAATTTAAACAAAAGCTTTTATAAAATCTTCCTTAGCAGTCTTTAGCACGAAATTAAAGTGGTGTTAATTATTTGGGTACAAGAGTGCTTCAAGGTGGTGGGACGCAGTAAAAAGGAAGAAGCATGCCACACACTCAACCTGCCATTTTGGAATTTCAAAATTTTACACACGATTGAAGACTAAAATAAATAAAAAAAAGCAATAATAATATATTTTTGTAACTGATTCACATAAATCTCCATCACTATCATTTTTGTTAACTTTATTAAAACTGGGTTTTTAAATATTAATTTTAATTTTAATTTTTTATATATCAAATGCAACAATTTTATAAAAATATTCTTAAAAACTTTCTGATTTAGACACTTTCTGTTGTGCAGACTTTAGTTGAAATCGACTACTATAAAGTTGTGTTTTGGAGTCCGGCTGCTTCCAACAAGAAAAGCACTTAAATTCCAGAGTATTTATAAAATATGATACTCTTCTCCTTGGGCTTGAAGGATAATAATACCATGCATGCTCCTGCTGTATCTATAATGACGAGATAATTGATGTCAAGGACACCTCAAATTACACTTAACAGTTAAAAATTCTTTCCTTCCAATATTCTTACACGTTAAACCATACATAAGAAATAAATAAGTTAACTAAGCTAAATTTTATTCTTAAATTTTTATATTCATGCTCATTGTCAAAAATTAAAGAAATCATAAATTTTGTATGTTATTCGAATCTGTGGTTGTAATAAAATTTAAATTTTAATGTATGAATTTACATAAAAATTGCTAATTTTGAGAGAATATAAAATTAACTACAGAGAATAAAGTTTATATTCATACTACTAATTATTTAAAAATTCTGATGAAGAAATGATAGCGCTAGAAACTTCATAATAAAGATCAATTAAACAAGTAGTCCAATTACCTTATTTGATAAAAAAGACCCACCTGTTAAGTGCCCTGTTGGTCCAATACATGCCTGATTTCATCTCCCTTGGGGCTTCATGATATCAGAGAACACATGGATCGTCTTCCATCATAACACTAATTGAACTTTTTTCATCATTGCTCGGGATTGTCACCCTGCTAGCCTCTGAATCGCAGACGTCTCTACCTCCATTATGAAACACATCTTTGTCGTCGTCATCTGTACCAGAAATTTGTGATAGGTCCTCCTCATGGTCCAGGGACTCATTTATACTGTTCCCCTTTTCTGTACTTTCCTGGAGCTCCAATGCAAGCTCAAGGCCCCTCACCACATCGCTCATTGACGGACGCTTGATCCTTTGATCAAGCACGCAACTCACTGCAATCTCTCCGTATTTCTCCAAGCACATTGGTGCAATCTTACCCTCCAAATGGGGGTCGATGATTTCCTCCAGCTTTCCATTTTTGTAGCTGGTGACGGCCCAGTGTGCCAAGCCCGCTTGCTCTTCCTCTCCTGTTTGATTTACAGGTGGCCTTGCACACAGTACTTCAAATAATACCACCCCTCAAGTAAATGAGTAGACATCAGACTTCTCGTTCAGACGTTGAAATCTGAAATACTCTGGATCCAGATAGCCAAAACTACCCTTGACAACTGTGCTGATGTGGGCATTTGCCACGCTGGTAGGACTCATTTTGGATAGGCCGAAGTCGGAAACTTTAGCCACCCATTTATGATCCAATAAAATGTTGGTTGTCTTGACATCACGGTGAATGATTGTCTTCTTCACACCGGCGTGAAGGTAGTGCAGTCCACGCGCAGCTCCGATGCAAATCTGAAGGCGTTGGGTCCACGGCAGAGGAGGATTATCAGTGTTGTAGAGATGTTCGCGGAGGTTGCCATTGGCCATGTACTCGTACACAAGGATCATCTCACGTTTATGGTTGCAGTAACCAACGAAAGACACAAGATGAATGTGACGCAGCTGGGAAAGCATCTCGATCTCAGTCATGAACTCGTGGCCCCCCTGCTGTGACTCAGGATTTAGGCGTTTGATCGCCACCGGTGTGGTTCCTCCATTGATATACCCTTTATACACGTTACCAAAGCCTCCCTCTCCGACGATGTATCCCTTGTCAAAGTTCTTGGTGGCCGTCTTGATGTCTTGCAGACTGAAATGACGGCACAGATTGGATGTTAGAGATGAACGGTGGGCGTCGGTGTACTTACCCCAAATATAAAAAACTGGGCGCCGCCATAGTGTTCTGTCTCTGAGGCCAGGATCTCTTTTTCTCTTCATTTGATGCGCGACAAAGATGCATAAAACTGAGCCTGCAACTACACCGCAAACCACACTTACGGTAATTGCAACAAGCTTCGTTGTGTTACTTTTCCTCGAGGTAGGCTGTGCAGCCGGTGGTGGAATATTACGATGTACGACGAGTTCGTGTTCAGAGTTGATGAGTTTGAACAGCTCGATTCCGTTGAGGATTGCATCATTGTAAACGGTTTCATAATCCGGGTTAGGATGCAGTTGTATGTAGAGCTTTTGTTTTTTGTTACTTCCCTGGCTTGGCATCATTACCCCATAATCTATGTATATGGGAACTCCGTTTCCCGTGCTCCATTTGATCACGTCTGCATGATTCTCTGCCGTCTGGTTAGCTATGAAAATCGTGAACTCCCTGTCCCGCAGTTCCTGGATCTCTGGTTGGAACTCGCAAAAATGTAATCTAAGCAGGTAACTAAAACCAGAGTCCACAGGCAAAGACCAAGTAAGATTGTGTCCCATGTTCTCAGTTTTGTTGTTTCCCATGGTCCGGGCGGTGCGGTAGACATCAAGAGGTGCCGTGTAATTTGGTATTTGGGTGAATTTGAGATTAATGCTGGTGTTGACGGGTACAAATGCTAGTTTCGGAAGATACTCATAGTCTGCATCCCAAGTACGGAACATGCCGGTGTCATCCGTGGGCGAAAGAGATTTCCCACCTACGTTTAGTCGGTATACATTTTCCAGAGCATGATCGGTTTCAACGAAAAATGAATTCTGTTGACCGATAAACTTAAACCCTCCATCTTGTGCAGTGTAGTAGAGATTGTCGGGCATGGAGACAATTTCAATTCCGTTAATAAAAGCGTATGCATCTACACCCGCAGTGGGAGCGAATGTTATATTCAGCTTCTCACCTTCTTCCTTGAAGTTGATACAAAATTCTTTCACTATCTTTTCCTTACCAATATCAGAATCAGCAACAAAGGCACCACTGAAGTTGCTAAGAAGAGTGTAGCCACCACCAGTTTTGACCGAGAAAATAGCTGTAGACCTGTCGAACTCCCCGTATGAAGATGGATGAAAGTGCAAGCGAATGTATTTCTGGCCGGCTGTGAGGGGAAATGAGTATGTGAACTCATAGCGAGATAGCCGAGCTGTGGAATAGGAAACTGATAAAAAGGGTGGTCCATCCGCAGAAGATGTTGCTGACATGCCGTTTTCCAAGGGGGAAAATTTGGAATCAATGTCGCCCATCCAGTTCCTGCCCAATTCTTGTGAATTTCCGCTGGAGCCACAATTGATGGCGAAGTTTTCTGTAGGGGTGTAAGTGTAACCAGCGATGGGGATGGTGAGGTAGTGGAGGAAGATAAAGAGATAGACAGGGGTGAGAATGGATGGAATGATTAAACAGAGGCATCTGTTGCCAGTATTCCTCATGGTGGCAGATGAAGCCCCCAAGTTTTTGGGATGGAGAGATATTAGAGAAAGAAGTAGAGGAAGTTAAATCATGGAGAGGAGAAGCTGCTTTTGTCATTCAGACGCAGGAAAGGACATGGGCGATATTATTTGCTGATCATACTATCATCGCTATTCATAATATAGTTTTTTCTACTTGGGCCTGTTTAGCATTTATAATTTCGGTTCTTTATTTTGGGCTTAATTCCTTTAGCATCAGATTATTTTTAAGATCATATTTTTAAAATATCGGTAAACAATGATATGTTGGTATTAATAATTTATTATTTATCTAATCAAATTAATTTTAATTTATAAAATATTTGAACTTAATTATTATTATTATATATTTTATTATTTTTTGAATAAATTTATATTTTTAATATTTTAAAATAAAAACATTCAAAATTTAATAAAATTAAAAGTATAAATATTAAAAATTTAAAAATGAAGTGATAGTAATTTTTAAAAATAATGAGATAATGATAATACATTTAATATTAAAACTATAATTTATTTAATTCAAATACATTTAATAATATAAAATAAACGATAATGCATATATGAATTTTTAATATTTAATTATCATATAAATGATATTAAAAAAAATCAAATCAATGTCATTGGAAGTCTTATAGACCCAAGTGTTGAAAAATCAAATCATTGTCGATGGAAGTCTCATAGATCCAAACAAGATTTCTCAAATAAATTTACCCATTACATTGAAAAATAGGGTTTTTTAAAACCACAATTCTAAACATTAGTACATTGTACAATTTACTATTAAAAAAATACATTAAAACTTTCAAGTATAAAAAAGAAATTAATAATTTTATATGTCAAGAAGAAAAAAATAAAAGACTAAGAAAATGTCATATTCAAATTTTGGCGTAAATGACATTTCGTGTATGGCCTTGAAAAGTCATGTCATTATTTTCCTTATTGATAGAGCATTGGAAGTAAACAAATGAAAGTGGGCATGGAAAGAGCCCACCGACTTGAGACGACTTCTAAAAGTTGTGGTTGGGCAGGATAACAATGATACATTGATACTAATTTATTCATATATTATGCAAAAGCTTCCACTTAGGACCTTCAAATTTATTATTCTTTAATCCATGCGGTCATAATCAACGTCTTAATGGGTAATTTCATACTGGAACTGGTCCAAGTTTGATAACGACCTCAGGCCATTCCAAATTTCACTCGATTTAGAAGTTATTACTAAATTCTTATAAGTCAATATCTGAAAAAAAAAAAAAATAAATAAATTTATATGACGTGTAATTAATTCTATGTATTGGGATTTAGAATTTGAATTTTATGCTATGGTAGAGCCTAAAGGCTAAAAGCTAAGGAAATGTCATGTTCTTATGAACGAGTCATACATGTATCTATCGTGCCAGTTGGCCACCAACACTCCAAAAAGGATATTCCCAATTTTGGCCCTACAAATGGACTAGCACTTGAAAATGTGTTGATCGTATTTATGTTCAATTCAAGTCTATACGTTATATGATGGCTACATTCGGAAATTTCCTTCCTAGAAGAGTCACTTGATTGATTGATTTTTTTAAAAAAAAAAATCTTCAATTTTTTTTTTTTTTAAGTTTACATTTATTCCACATGAGCCCGTTGGGCAATTAAGAATACTTTGGTATTACTGTAATTGTTTAAAGAGCTACTTTCAAATTTTCATAAGGAAAATTTACTTGTGATACACATTAATTGAACATTTGATAAAATATTATCTCAAAAGTAGGATGGGTTTTAAAAATAAGATTTGAGTAATTGATAAATTAGATTATTAAATTGTTGTGAACATATGTAATAATCAAAATAGAAAAATGTTAAGAAAATTATTTTTTTTTCTATATGAAAATCAACATTTAGTTAAATAATTCATTTTTCTATTTAAAATCGATTTTTTTTAAAGGACTCTCATTTTTCTATTTTAACTTCATTCAAGTAAACGTATTTATAAATATTATTTTAAATATATTTCATAATAATAATAAATAGTATAGATTATAAAGGCCAACAAACAAGATTATAGAATAGAAGACCATGAAAGAAAAAATATGTAAAAAATTGTGAAAAAAATTTATTTGAAGACAGTGTTAAAAATGCTATCAAAATAAGTCAAATTCCCTCAAAATAACTCTCTATTTATTTTATCAAGTAAATTAACTATAAAAAATTATTACAAAAATAATTTTGTAGGACTTAAAATTAAATTTAGGGATGACAACGAAATGAGTTGGGGATCGATAGTCTTATCCCAACTCTACTCTATTTATTTAAAATAATTATTATTCCTTTTAAAAAAAACTAAAATGAGGTGGGGCAGGGCGAGTATGGGAAATTCCCATTCCCACCACCATGTTTTATCTACTTAATGATTTAAATTTAGTCATTAAGTTGATTTACCAAACACCTTCTTAGTCTAGCCACTAAAAAATATGGTACAATTCAAAATATGTCATTAGTTTATATACTAATCTTGCAATTTCAATAAGACCAATTAGTCCAATAAGGCAAAAAAGTGAAAGTTACAAAGTTATATTGAGTCTTTTATTAATGTGTATACATCCCCTGTATGTGGTTTAGGTTATGCTCCTTTCTAACTTGCTTTATTTTCATGTTTTTCAATTTCCTATAAAATGAAAGGACGTTTGGAGAAAGGCGTTTGTAGCTGGTATTTCTCATGGTAGCTGATGAAGTACTGCATAATTTTCCCAGGGAGGGGTTATATCAGAGAGGGGACAATATTGGTCTCCATTCACGTTTGATGTTTGGTTGCAAAAGTATCAAGGGAAAAAACTGTTTCCTTTCATTGTGAAAAAATGGAAGAAAATAAGATTAATTAAAATTAGTTAAAAACCTATGTAATATTAAATTATTTAATTTTTTTTATAAAAAATATATAAAATGAATTTAAAACAATAAATAAAAATAATTTATTGATTTTAAGTTAATCTTTTATCTTTTTATATTTTCTTTTCCTCTCATTTTTCTTTAGATGATATTTGGTTTCTGAAAAATAGTAAGAAAATAAATATTAAAAAAAATGATTTTTTTTTTCATGTTTGATTTATATTATGAAAAATATATATAAAAAAAATTATAATTAAAATTAATTAAAAACTTATATTTTTTAATTATTTAATCTTTATATTACTAAGCTAAATAAGTGAATGAGTTTGACATAATAAATAAAAAAGTTTATTGATTTTAAATATTATTTTTTATTTTCCTTTTCTCTTTCTTACTTTTTACTCTTCTTCTCTATTTTATTTCCTTTGTATTTTTCTCAATTTTTTCAATACCAAACATAACCTATATAAAATTGAATTTAAACGAAAGCTTTGATAAAATCTTCCTTAGTAGTCTTTAGCACGAAATTAAAGTGGTGTTAATTATTTGGGTACAAGAGTGCTTCAAGATGGTGGGACGCAGTAAAAAGGAAGAAGCATGCCACACACTCAACCTGCCATTTTGAAATTTGAAAATTTTACACACGATTGAAGACTAAAATAAATTAAAAAAAAAGGCAATAATAATATATTTTTGTAACTGATTCACATAAATCTCCATCACTATCATTTTTGTTAACTTTACCAAAACTGGGTTTTTAAATTTTAATTTAAATTTTAATTTTTTATATATCAAATGCAACAATTTTATAAAAATATTCTTAAAAACTTTCTGATTTAGACACTTTCTGTTGTGCAGACTTTAGTTGAAATCGACTACTATAAAGTTGTGTTTTGGAGTCCGGCTGCTTCCAACAAGAAAAGCACTTAAATTCCAGAGTATTTATAAAATATGATACTCTTCTCCTTGGGCTTGAAGGATAATAATACCATGCATGCTCCTGCTGTATCTATAATGACGAGATAATTGATGTCAAGGACACCTCAAATTACACTTAACAGTTAAAAATTCTTTCCTTCCAATATTCTTACACGTTAAACCATACATAAGAAATAAATAAGTTAACTAAGCTAAATTTTATTCTTAAATTTTTATATTCATGCTCATTGTCAAAAATTAAAGAAATCATAAATTTTGTATGTTATTCGAATCTGTGGTTGTAATAAAATTTAAATTTTAATGTATGAATTTACATAAAAATTGCTAATTTTGAGAGAATATAAAATTAACTACAAAGAATAAAGTTTATATTCATACTACTAATTATTTAAAAATTCTGATGAAGAAATGATAGCTCTAGAAACTTCATAATAAAGATCAATTAAACAAGTAGTCCAATTACCTTATTTGATAAAAATGACCCACCTGTTAAGTGCCCTGTTGGTCCAATACATGCCTGATTTCATCTCCCTTGGGGCTTCATGATATCAGAGAACACATGGATCGTCTTCCATCATAACACTAATTGAACTTTTTTCATCATTGCTCGGGATTGTCACCCTGCTAGCCTCTGAATCGCAGACGTCTCTACCTCCATTATGAAACACATCTTTGTCGTCGTCATCTGTACCAGAAATTTGTGATAGGTCCTCCTCATGGTCCAGGGACTCATTTATACTGTTCCCCTTTTCTGTACTTTCCTGGAGCTCCAATGCAAGCTCAAGGCCCCTCACCACATCGCTCATTGACGGACGCTTGATCCTTTGATCAAGCACGCAACTCACTGCAATCTCTCCGTATTTCTCCAAGCACATTGGTGCAATCTTACCCTCCAAATGGGGGTCGATGATTTCCTCCAGCTTTCCATTTTTGTAGCTGGTGACGGCCCAGTGTGCCAAGCCCGCTTGCTCTTCCTCCCCTGTTTGATTTACAGGTGGCCTTGCACACAGTACTTCAAATAATACCACCCCAAATGAGTAGACATCAGACTTCTCGTTCAGACGTTGAAATCTGAAATACTCTGGATCCAGATAGCCAAAACTACCCTTGACAACTGTGCTGATGTGGGCATTTGCCACGCTGGTAGGACTCATTTTGGATAGGCCGAAGTCGGAAACTTTAGCCACCCATTTATGATCCAATAAAATGTTGGTTGTCTTGACATCACGGTGAATGATTGTCTTCTTCACACCGGCGTGAAGGTAGTGCAGTCCACGCGCAGCTCCGATGCAAATCTGAAGGCGTTGGGTCCACGGGAGAGGAGGATTATCAGTGTTGTAGAGATGATCGCGGAGGTTGCCATTGGCCATGTACTCGTACACAAGGATCATCTCACGTTTATGGTTGCAGTAACCAATGAGAGACACAAGATGAATGTGACGCAGCTGGGAAAGCATCTCGATCTCAGTCATGAATTCGTGGGCCCCCTGCTGTGACTCAGGATTTAGGCGTTTGATTGCCACCGGTGTGGTTCCTCCACTGATATACCCTTTATACACGTTACCAAAGCCTCCCTCTCCGACGATGTATCCCTTGTCAAAGTTCTTGGTGGCCGTCTTGATATCTTGCAGACTGAAATGATGGCTCAGATCGGATGTTAGGGATGAGCGATGGGTCTCGGTGGACGTACCCAAAATATAAAAAACTGGGCCCCACCATAGTGCTCCGTCTCTGAGGCTAGGATCTCTATTTCTCTTCATTTGATGCACGACAAAGAAATATAAAACTGAGACTGCAACTACACCGCAAACCACACCTCCGGTAATTGCAACAAGCTTAATTTTGTTACTTTCCCTCGAGGTAGGCTGTTGGTCTGGATTGGGATTGATGAGTTTGAACAGCTCGATTCCGTTGAGGATTGCATCACTGTAAAGGGTTTCATAATCCGGGTTAGGATGCAGTTGTATGTAGAGCTTTTGTTTTTTGTTACTTCCCTGGCTTGGCATCATTACCCCATAATCTCTGTATATGGGAACTCCGTTTCCGCCGCTCCATTTGATCACGTCTGCATGATTCTCCGCCGTCTGGTTAGCTATGAAAATCGTGAACTCCCTGTCCTGCTGCTGCTGGATCTCTGGTTGGAACTCGCAAAAATGTAATCTAAGAAGGTAACTAAAACCAGAGTCCACAGGCAAAGACCAAGTAAGATTGTATCCCATGTTCTCAGTTTTGTTGTTTCCCATGGTCCGGGCGGTGCGGTAGACATCAAGAGGTGCCGTGTAATTTGGTATTTGGGTGAATTTGAGAGTAATGCTTCCGTTGACGGGTACAAATGCTAGTTTCGGAAGATACTCATCGTCTGCATCCCAAGTACGGAACATGCCGGTGTCATCCATGGGCGAAAGAGATTTCCCACCTACGTTTAGTCGGTATAAATTTTCCAGAGCATGATCGGTTTCAACGAAAAATGAATTATGATGACCAATAAAGTTAAACCCTCCATCTTGTGGAGAAGTGTAGTAGAGATAGTCGGGCATGGAGACAATTTCAATTCCGTTAATAAAAGCGTATGCATCTACACCCGCAGTGGGAGCGAATGTTATATTCAGCTTCTCACCTTCTTCCTTGAAGTTGTTACAAAATTCTTTCACTATCTTTTCCTTACCAAGATCAGAATCAGCAACAAGGGCACCACTGAAGTTGCTAAGAAGAGTGTAGCCACCACCAGTTTTGACTGAGAAAATAGCTGTAGACCTGTCGAACTCCCCGTATGAAGATGGATGAAAGTGCAAGCGAATGTATTTCTGGCCGGCTGTGAGGGGAAATGAGTATGTGAACTCATAGCGAGATAGCCGCGCTGTGGAATAGGGAACTGATAAAAAGGGTGGTTCATCCGCAGAAGATGTTGTTGACGTGCCGTTTTCCAAGGGGGAAAATTTGGAATCAATGTCGCCCATCCAGTTCCTGCCCAATTCTTGCCAATTTTCGGAGGAGCCACAATTGATGGCGAAGTTTTCTGTAGGGGTGTAAGTGTAACCAGCGATGGGGATGGTGAGGTAGTGGAGGAAGATAAAGAGATAGACAGGGGTGAGAATGGATGGAATGATTAAACAGAGGCATCTGTTGCCAGTATTCCTCATGGTGGCAGATGAAGCCCCCAAGTTTTTGCGATGGAGAGATATTAGAGAAAGAAGTAGAGGAAGTTAAATCATGGAGAGGAGAAGCTGCTTTTGTCATTCAGACGCAGGAAAGGACATGGGCGATATTATTTGCTGATAATACTATTATCGCTATTCATAAAATTATGAATATTTATATATTAGCATCGGATGATAAACGATACACGACAAGTAAAATAGCATTTACTATGTAATGGGTGAGAAGAACTCCGGTATGGTAGATGAGCAATCAATGGGGGCAATGGAAGACTTAAGACAGAAGTTTTAAAAGTCATGGGTCGTTGAATATAGAGGAAGTTTGATTATTATCCTCTCATATGAATATATTATTAAATTCATAACCTAACTATTCTTATTTCAAATTAACAATTTTATTCCCAAAAATATTTGATTTTTCATGCACTCTTGGCTAACCTGCCCACATGAAAAAAAAAAAGGCAAAACAAAACTCCAATGTTCTTTTTTCTTCATTTTCTCCATTGAGCATTGAACCAAACAAAAAAAAATTCTCCATCTCCCATTCTCCCTGTCAGAAACCCAACTTTGTGAAACCCTAACCTCTCCTCATAGTGATCGGAGGTCTTGGTTTTATCGGCGCCGCTTTCTGTCTTGAGCTCACTTGTAGAGGTGTGCGCTAGGTTCAGGCGATTGATTTTCAGAGCACTTTGTCTTGATCCAATGATCTTAAGATCTAAGAACATAGGAGTCCATCGCATTTGAGGTGATTCTTCTTTGATTTAAAGTGTGGTATCTGAGAAGGTTCTTCGTGTCAATTTTATTTTCTTTTTATTTTCTTTATTTGTGGTGTTGGAATTTTTGAAACATGATCGGTTAGGGTTTGATAGTCTTTTTTATTTTATTTTATCTTATTTATTTATTTATAATTAGTTTATGGTTTTATTTTTGATTTATTTCTTGCATTCGTTGTTATGTGATTTGAATATTTGGGTCAGAGATTAGGTTGTTGTTTTGAAACCTAAAAGTAGTGCAGGTCGTTATTGTTTTGAGATTTAATTTGTTGGATAGTATTGACGAGGGGTGATGGAGGTGTTTTTTTTTAACTTGCTGCATAGTTTTTATGTGATTTTTTTTTCATATTTGGAGGGAAGCTTTTGTAATGGGTTTGGTGTGATTATTGCAGTAAAGAGAAAGGAACTCACTGTTTAATGGAGGGGATTGAGGATTGGTTTATGTTCACAAAACGTTTGAGATAATTTGAGCAATTTAGGTTTGCCCCAAACTCTATTTTTTCTCAAAGATGGTGATCAATTCCAAATGTGAATGTCAATTTTTCTTGATTTTGTGTAGAAGCATGTTGAAGGAAAATAGCTTATTATGATGAGTAGAATAGCTTTCTTATGATTTTTTCAACTAAAATTTCAGCATGCTTTGGACTGTTTGATTTTTCCTCTAATATAAACAGATGATTTTATCAGAATTTGGTTGTAGATGCACCCAAAAATGGTAGGAAATTATGAGTGATATATCCACCTTGACTATAAGGCCCCACATGACCACACTCCACCCATTTACTTGTGAACCCACCAACTAAAACAACCAACTCTTAAGTCTCCACCCGACCTGTCATACAATTCTCAGTTTTCATTCGTTTTCTTAATACATTCTTCGTAATAAAATGGAAAATTAAACTGATAGAAGGAATTTGCTTTTGTGAATTCCAATTATAAAAGTCAATGAAGAAAACTTATTGCCATTAGAGACTATTTAAATGACAAAATAAATATATTTAAATGGAGTAATCTTGCAACTATGGCTTAACATTTTTTTTCCTTTGAAGATTGAACTTATTTTTAGAAAATAAAGAAGTCAAATATTATTTTTTACATTTTCAAAGATGCCAACCTTCAAATATTGATAATTCTTAGAAAAAAAAGAGATGTTTTTAGATTTATTTATTATTATTTATTTTTTTTTTTTTTATGTTCAAAATGCCTATCTTTCTTCTATGGACAAACTCCTCTGCAATATAATAGGTTTCACGGAGTGGTGAAGTCATGGAATTCAATGAAGAAGAATGCTGGAGGGTTAGGTCTAAAATTCTTCTTGAAGTAAGTCAAATTTTCCTTATTTTTTTTATAACTACCTTATTTCTTGATGATATATAAATATGAAATAAAGCTTTGGTTTTTGATTGAGAAGTGTTGGATTCAATTTTTGTAGAATATTTGAGATTGCTCCATCAACAAAAAAATTGTTCTCATTCCTAAAAGACTCAAAGGTTCCTCTAGAGAAGAACCCAAAGCTCAAGTCCCATGGCATGACCTTTTTTTTTTTTTTTTTTTATGGTTGGTTACTCTTAACCCCCACCCCCAAATGGGTTATTAAAGATGACCATATACAAAATTTGAGGATTATGAACATTACAATAATTGGAAATTTTTTTTATTTATTCTAATCATCTATAGGTGTGAACCTTTATAGCTCAGAATATAGGTGAGCTTTTGAACCAAACCCCACCAAGATAGAATATGTGAATTATATTCCTATTGGATCTTATATTATAAATTTATAATGTTCTTACAAAAAATGAAAAGTGTCCTCCAATAATTTTCTAATGGTCTAACATGCCTCCCCTACAACCATCCAAAGACTACATTATTGATCCTCCTCAACTACCTTTTCCTTAGTCTTTTCTCATTTGAAAATCACAAAGTAGTCAACATAATCATACAAAATTTACATAGTTTATAAGAGGAATAATCTTTGAAAATATTTTTCAAACAAATCTTCTCATTATTCCCATCAAACCAACTTCAACCATGAAAAATACATGTTTGGATATCCAAATATTAAATTACAAGCTGCAAGCTTTAGCAAATTTTCCATATTTGATTCTTTTTGTAACTTTGTGCAGACTTGTGAATCAGTTGTTCAACATCAAAAAGCCGACCAAGTGACAATGAGAGACTCTACCTTGAAGAAATTAGGTGTTGTTCACTACAAATCTGGTGTCCTTGATGAACACTATGAGGTATATATAGTTATTATAAAGTTTATGAAATTTTCAAGATGTTGCAACTCTTTCAATTTGATGATTTACAAACAATTTTTGAACCTGAAAAATAAATTATTCGGATCACATAGGTTACAAAGTTTGCATTGTGGGAAACAATAAAGGAAACAGTTCCTGAAATGTGGTCACTAGCAAGCAAATGATTAGTTAGTTGTTGCTATCAAATCAGAGATGAAGTTGTCCTCTTACACATATGTGATCGAATCATCTATAAAATAAGACCGAATGAATGTATTGATACACAGGAGCTTGTTTGTTTTGGTTGTGTTTTTGGTTTATTCATTAGGTGTGTGTTGGAATAAATATTTGAAAAGGTCTTAGTTTGAGAGAAGAGCTATTTTTTCAATTGTGTTTTGTTTGGTTGAAAGAAAATAAAATTTTAAGATTTTGTTCCACCTTTTTGCAAATTCTTCAATCTTCCTTGTAGAAAAATGGATGGTAGGAAAAGATTAAGGGTTAGACTAAAGTGATATTGGAATCTAGAAGATGAAGCCATAAAAGAATGTTAGTAAAATAACATTTCCCATACCACTAATATTCAAAAACCAGATGTTATTGAGGCATCATCATCAATTTTTGCCAAAAATAAATAACCCTATTTTATAAGGATTGGGATTTCATTTCTTGCAAAACAAATAGGATTTCATTTCTTTTGGTTCAGATTTGCTCTTTGTCCATCAGTCATTGTAAGGTTAACCAACTATCATTTTTCTTATTCAATCATGCTCTGTCATTTTGAGATATATTAAGTGACTTAAGCCCTTAATGGGTTTAAGTCATTTAAGCCTATTGGGAAACCCTATCAATATCCTCTTAAGAATTAGGGTTTTTATAACTTTTTCATTGAGTTGTTTTCCACTTCTAAAGATAAAAGAGAGTCATAGTTACCCTTACTTCCCCCTATCAAACGTGTGTCAAGACCAAAGAAAAGCTATCAAGTGAAATATCTTGGGTCTATGAGACTTCTAGTGACATCGATTTGATTTTTCAACACTTGGATTCAAGGTTTAGAAACATCAAAATCTAAAGGATAATTTTTTAACCCTAAAGTTCAATTTATATATATATATGTGTGTGTGTGTGTGTGATACACTACAGTATGTGATGTTTCTCAAATAAATTTACCCATCACATTGAAAGACAATTTTTTTTAACCGCTATTTCCATAATTTCTAACCATTAGTACAATTTACTATTAAAAAAATACATTAAAACTTTCAAGTATAAAAAAGTAATTAATAATTTTATATGTCAAGATGAAAAAAAAAAAACTAAGAAAATGTCATATTCAAATTTTTGCGTTAAGGACATTTCGTGTAAGGCTGCCTTGAAAAGTCATGCCATTATTTTCCTTATTGATAGAACATTGGAAGTAGACAATTGAAAGTGGGCAAGGAAAGAGTCCACTGACTAGAGACAACTTCTAAAGGTGGTGGTTGGGCAGGATGACTGATACAGTGATACTAATTTATTCATATATTATGCAAAAGCTTCCACTCTGGACCTTCAAATTTATCATTCTTTAATCTATGCAGTCATAATCAATGTCTTAATGGATAATTTCATACGGAAACTAGTCTAAGTTTGATAACGACCTCAGACCATTCTAGATTTCACTCGTTTTAGAACTTATTACTAAATTCTTATAAGTTAAGATAAGAAAAAAATAAAATAATATGCCGTGTAATTAATTCTATGTATTGGGATTTAGAATTTGAATTTATGGTAAAGGATAAGGAAATATCATTTTCTCGTGAATGAGTCGCACATGTATCTGTCGTGCCAGTTGGCCTCCAACGCTTATCTAACAAGAATTTTCCAATTCTGGGCCTACAAATGGACTAGTACTTGAAAATGTTTCAACTCTATTTATGTTCAATTCAAGTCTACACGTTATATGCTGACTACATTCGGAAATTTCCTTCCTAAAAGAGCCACTTGATTGATTGATTTTTTTTTTAATTTTTAATTTTGAATTTTTATTTTTAAGTTTACATTTATTCCACATATTAAGAATACTTTGGTATTATTGTAATTTTTTTAAAACTACTCCCAAATTTACTTAAGGAAAATTTAATTGCAATAAAAATTAATTGAACATTTGATAAAATATTGTCTCAAAAGTAGAATGAGTTTTAAAAATAAGAGTTAAGGAATTGATAAATTAGATTATTAAATTGTTGTGAACATATGTAATAATCAAAATAGAAAAATGTTAAGAAAATTATTTTATTTTGATATTAAAATCAACATGTAGTTAAATAATTCATTTTTCTATTTAAAATCCATTTTTTTTATTTTTAAAAGAACTCTTATTTTTCTATTTTAGCTTAATTCAAGTGGGTGGAACATGAAAATTTATTTCAAAAATCATTTTGAAGGACGTAAAATCAAATCAACCCCAAGCTGCACCTAAGTATGTGCAACACTGAAGGGCCAGCCCAGTAATTGGGCTTGCCAATAGGCCGGCTGGTGAACATAAATGGCGTTGGGTTTCTTACCTAAGATGGGTTTTTTTAGGTCTTTCTACTTGGGCCTCTCCAGCATTTTATAATTTCGGAAGTTTGGTCTTTAGGATTCTTACCTAAGATATAGTTTTTTCTACTTGGGCCTGTTTAGCATTTATAATTTCGGTTCTTTATTTTGGGCTTAATTCTTTTAGGATCAGATTATTTTTAAGATCATATTTTTAAAATATCGGTAAACAATGATATGTTGGTATTAATAATTTATTATTTATCTAATCAAATTAATTTTAATTTATAAAATATTTGATCTTAATTATTATTATTATATATTTTATTATTTTTTGAATAAATTTATATTTTTAATATTTTAAAATAAAAACATTCAAAATTTAATAAAATTAAAAGTATAAATATTAAAAATTTAAAAATGAAGTGATAGTAATTTTTTAAAATAATGAAATAATGATAATACATTTAATATTAAAACTATAATTTATTTAATTCAAATACATTTAATAATGTAAAATAAACGATAATGCATATATGAATTTTTAATATTTAATTATCATATAAATGATATTAAAAAAAATCAAATCAATGTCATTGGAAGTCTCATAGACCCAAGTGTTGAAAAATCAAATCAATGTCGATGGAAGTCTCATAGATCCAAACAAGATTTCTCAAATAAATTTACCCATTACATTGAAAAAGAGGGTTTTTTAAAACCACAATTCTAAACATTAGTACATTGTACAATTTACTATTAAAAAAATACATTAAAACTTTCAAGTATAAAAAAGAAATTAATAATTTTATATGTCAAGAAGAAAAAAAATAAAAGACTAAGAAAATGTCATATTCAAATTTTGATGTAAATGACATTTCGTGTATGGCTGCCTTGAAAAGTCATGTCATTATTTTCCTTATTGATAGAGCATTGGAAGTAAACAAATGAAAGTGGGCATGGAAAGAGCCCACCGACTTGAGACGACTTCTAAAAGTTGTGGTTGGGCAGGATAACAATGATACATTGATACTAATTTATTCATATATTATGCAAAAGCTTCCACTTAGGACCTTCAAATTTATTATTCTTTAATCCATGCGGTCATAATCAACGTCTTAATGGGTAATTTCATACTGGAACTGGTCCAAGTTTGATAACGACCTCAGACCATTCCAAATTTCACTCGATTTAGAAGTTATTACTAAATTCTTATAAGTCAATATCCGAAAATAAATAAATTTATATGACGTGTAATTAATTCTATGTATTGGGATTTAGAATTTGAATTTTATGCTATGGTAGAGCCTAAAGGCTAAAAGCTAAGGAAATGTCATATTCTTATGAACGAGTCATACATGTATCTGTTGTGCCAATTGGCCATCAACACTCCAAAAAGGATATTCCCAATTTTGGCCCTACAAATGGACTAGTACTTGAATCGATCGTATTTATGTTCAATTCAAGTCTATACGTTATATGATGGCTATATTCGGAAATTTCCTCCCTAGAAGAGTCGCTTGATTGATTGATTTTTTTTAAAAAAAGTTTCATTTTTTTTAAGTTTACATTTATTCCACATGAGCCCTGGTTGGGTAATTAAGAATACTTTGGTATTACTATAATTGTTTAAAGAGTTACTCTCAAATTTACATAAGGAAAATTTACTTGTGATACACATTAATTGAACATTTGATAAAATATTGTCTCAAAAGTAGGATGGGTTTTAAAAATAAGATTTAAAAATGTCATATTCAAATTTTGGAGTAAATGACATTTCGTGTAAGGCTACCTTGAAAAGTCATGCCATTATTTTCCTTATTGATAGAGCATTGGAAGTAGACAAATGAAAGTGGGCATGGAAAGAGCCCGTTGACTTGAGACGACTTCTAAAGGTTGTGGTTGGGCAGAATGACAATGATACATTGATACTAATTTATTCATATATTATGCAAAAGCTTCCACTTAGGGTTTTCAAATTTATTATTCTTTAATCCATGTCATCATAATCAACTTCTTAATGGGTAATTTCATACTGGAACTGGTCCAAGTTTGATAACAACCTCAGACCATTCCAGATTTCACTCGATTTAGAACTTATTACTAAATTCTTATAAGTCAATATCGGAAAAAAAAATAAATTATATGACGTGTAATTAATTCTATGTATTGGGATTTAGAATTTGAATTTTATGTTATGGTAGAGCCTAAAGGCTAAAAGCTAAGGAAATGTCATGTTCTTATGAACGAGTCATACATGTATCTATCGTGCCAATTGGCCATCAACACTCCAAAAAGGATATTCCCAATTTTGGCCCTACAAATGGACTAGTACTTGAATCGATCGTATTTATGTTCAATTCAAGTCTATACGTTATATGATGGCTACATTCGGAAATTTCCTTCCTAGAAGAGTTGCTTGATTGATTGACTTTTTTTTTTTTAATTTTCATTTTTTTAAGTTTACATTTATTCCACATGAGCCCTGGTTGGGCAATTAAGAATACTTTGGTATTACTGTAATTGTTTAAAGAGTTACTCTCAAATTTACATAAGGAAAATTTACTTGTGATTCACATTAATTGAACATTTGATAAAATATTGTCTCAAAAGTAGGATGGGTTTTAAAAATAAGATTTAAAAATGTCATATTCAAATTTTGGAGTAAATGACATTTCGTGTAAGGCTACCTTGAAAAGTCATGCCATTATTTTCCTTATTGATAGAGCATTGGAAGTAGACAAATGAAAGTGGGCATGGAAAGAGCCCGCTGACTTGAGATGACTTCTAAAGGTTGTGGTTGGGCAGAATGACAATGATACGTTGATACTAATTTATTCATATATTATGCAAAAGCTTCCACTTAGGACTTTCAAATTTATTATTCTTTAATCCATGTCATCATAATCAACTTCTTAATGGGTGATTTCATACTGGAACTGGTCCAAGTTTGATAACAACCTCAGACCATTCCAGATTTCACTCGATTTAGAACTTATTACTAAATTCTTATAAGTCAATATCGGAAAAAAAAAAATAAATTATATGATGTGTAATTAATTCTATGTATTGGGATTTAGAATTTGAATTTTATGTTATGATAGAGCC
Source organism: Vitis riparia (assembly GCF_004353265.1). NCBI lineage: Eukaryota > Viridiplantae > Streptophyta > Magnoliopsida > Vitales > Vitaceae > Vitis > Vitis riparia. Next base: position 6,636,761 of record NC_048444.1, read on the forward strand.
TAAAGGCTAAAAGCTAAGGAAATGTCATGTTCTTATGAACGAGTCATACATGTATCTATCGTGCCAATTGGCCATCAACACTCCAAAAAGGATATTCCCAATTTTGGCCCTACAAATGGACTAGTACTTGAATCGATCGTATTTATGTTCAATTCAAGTCTATACGTTATATTATGGCTACATTCGGAAATTTCCTTCCTAGAAGAGTCGCTTGATTGATTGATGTTTTTTTTAAATTTTCATTTTTTTTAAGTTTACATTTATTCCACATGAGCCCTGGTTGGGCAATTAAGAATACTTTGGTATTACTGTAATTGTTTAAAGAGTTACTCTCAAATTTACATAAGGAAAATTTACTTGTGATACACATTAATTGAACATTTGATAAAATATTGTCTCAAAAGTAGGATGAGTTTTAAAAATAAGATTTAAGTAATTGATAAATTAGATTATTAAATTGTTGTGAACATATGTACCGCTCAAAATAGAAAAATGTTAAGAAAATTATTTTATTTTGATATGAAAATCAACATTTAGTTAAATAATTCATTTTTCTATTTAAAATCGATTTTTTTTAAAGGACTCTCATTTTTCTATTTTAACTTCATTCAAGTAAACGTATTTATAAATATTATTTTAAATATATTTCATAATAATAATAAATAGTATAGATTATAAAGGCCAACAAACAAGATTATAGAATAGAAGACCATGAAAGAAAAAATATGTAAAAAATGGTGAAAAAAAATTATTTGAAGACTGTGTTAAAAATGCTATCAAAATAAGTCAGATTCCCTCAAAATAACTCTCTATTTATTTTATCAAGTAAATTAACTATAAAAAATTATTATAAAAAATTTTTTGAAGGACTTAAAATTAAATTTAGGGATGACAACGAAATAGGTTTGAGATCGATAGTCTTATCCCAACTCTACTTTGTTTATTTAAAATAATTATTATTCCTTTTAAAAAAAAATAAAATGAGGTGGGGCAGGGCGAGTATGGGAAATTCCCATTCCCACCACGTAACATTTTTTTTTTATTTATTTTTTAAAATTTTAGATACATTAAAATAAATATATTTTATAAATAATTAATAATATTATATTTTTTATAAATTATTTTATTGAAAAGTATTTTTTTTATTATTATTATTATATTTATATTAAAAATTTTAAATAAAATATTAAATTAAATTAATTTATATATATAATTGAGAAGGACAAAGTAATATTCAAACGATTTAAAAAAAATTCCCCAAACTCATTTATTTAATTCCAAACCCTCCCATTAGGAGCGGAACAGGCGGGTATACGAAAAAAAAACAGGCCCATTGCCATCCCTAATCGAATCAAACCCAAGCTGCACCTATGTACAATACTGAAGGGCCAGCCTAGTAATTGGGCTTGCCATAGGCCAACCGGTGGACATAAATGGGTTTGGGGTTTGGGGTTTGGGCTTTAGGCTTCTGACATAAGATGGGTTTTGTAAGGTCTTTTCTACTTGGGCCTGTCCAGGATTTTATAATTTCGGTAGTTTGGGCTTTGGGCTTCCTACCTAAAGATAGTTGTTGTTTAGCTCTTGTCTACTTGGGCCTCTTTAGCATTTCATAATTTCGGTTCTTTATTTTGGGCTTAATTCTTTTAGGATCAGATTATTTGGAATGTTTATTTTAGTGTGATATTCTTAAGATATATTATTTGACATATTTGATATCTCTTTATCGATTTGTTATAATTATTAATTGTGATTATATCTATATTATTTTTTAATTATTTTATAATATTTTATACAATCATTTGGAGCCCACATGGATCTTTCTTTCCAAGACTAGCATTTAAATCCCAACTATGATGTCTCACCAACCCCAAATAATTGAGGGTTTTTTTTCCACATTTTGTGAATATAATAAATAGTGATTAATTAATTCTATCGTGCATTGACCTGGTCTTCATTTTATTTTCTTTCTCTATCCCTACACTGCTTTTGAGGAATAATGACCCGAGTGACTCAGCGTCTACCCTAAAGTTAAAAGGGTGATGGAACGTTTTGTATATAAAAAAGGGTGACTTGATAACATGGGGTGTGAGGGATAGTACGAAATTGAAAGGCATTCTCTAAAATAATTGTTTGATATTTTTTTAGAAAGCCTGTTTTAAAATTTGGAATATTCTCAATTAATTTTATGTATATTTAAATATTTTTTATCTATAATATTTTTATTTTAATTATTTTTTATATTTATATAATTATTATTTTTAAATAATCATAAAAAAAACAAGTGAAAATAAATTTAAATAATTTAAATATGTTTTTCAAAAACATCCTATTTTCAAATCAAATTCTCAAAATATGATTTTGTATCATTAGATTATCAAACATAATTTTGAGTCTAGAAAACATTTTTCTATTTGTAATTGCCAAACATACTATAACATTTAGTATTGACATGAATGGTTTTGGCTACCCATCGGCCAGTTCTGATCCTTAATTAATTTATAACCTAAGTTATCACGCTTGGATCAAAAGGAAAAGAAAGGAAAAGTAGTATCTTCAAAAGATATTCTACTCATGTTTCTAATAAATTTTACTAGAATCTGCCTCAAAGATATTGTAGGGTATAATATTAGACATAATAATCATATCCATGCGTGACAGCTAATATTGTTTCTTATATCCTTCCACACCATGATCTCTTACCACCCTTAAAATGTTCATTTCAAACAAACAAGCATGTAGCTGATAATGTCTTTTCAAAGCTTCTGAAATTTAATATGAGTCAATTGGCAACATTTTCAAAAAGCAATTATTAAAAAATTGTTATTCAAAATAATTCCTAAAATCATTTTTTAATTATTTTTATTATAATATTTTTGTTATCATATATTTTATTAAGTAATGGGTGATGATTGTATTGAAAAAGAAAAGAAATTTTTTTTTTCATTTAGTATTAATTAAGGGTGATTTGATTTTAATTCTTTTTAATAACCAATTACTAAAAAAAAAAAAGTACAAGTGTTTAAAAAAATGGATTTCCCACATGTTATATGTCAGGATGATCGATGGGTCAATATTGTATTTTAAGTCATTAACTTTTATGTTTTTTTTTTTTTTTTTTTTTCATCATAGACCTTTTCAACCAGAAGAACTCTATTTCAAAATCATTATTATTAACTTTGTTAGGATGGAGATAGGTCAAATCACGGCCACATGATAATATTATGTTAATTCTTTTTAAGGTAAGAGAAAAATTTATACAATCTTGTTTTTTGAGTTTACTTTTAAATATTTTGTTTTTAATTAGGGAAAGAACCAATATTTGGAAAGAAGTGAAATTCTTTTAGTGGTGAAAATTTCATCACTTATTTTGTTTCATCTTTTTTCTAATCTTTTAAAAAAAATTAATGAAGGGGATGAAATAGAATAAGTAATTGATCAAATTTTTTAGATAATTAATAAACTTAATAAGCCTTTTTACCTCTTTGCTTTCCTAAGCTTTTCACAATAATAATCAAATAGAATAAAATGTGAACAATTATTTTTGAAAATGTTTTCATAAATTAATAAAATTCACTTGCAACAAACTATTTTACAAAAAATATAAACATGGTAGTGTTAAGTTACCAAGTAATCTTATTTTTTTATTGAAGATTGTGATTATTCTCTTCTTCAAACTCTTCAATTATATTCTTTTTCAAACCCCTTAATTGCTTTGTTTTCAAACTCTTTAATTTGAAATAAAGATAATAAGAAGAAAATAACTAGATAGATGAGTTTTTGTTTTCTCAAAACTTTTTTAATGATGGATTTTCTTTTATGTCAGATAAATATATTCATATAAACTTAATTATGTTTCTTCAAAACTAGCCTCATATCTTCATCTCATCTATCTAATAATTAACCAAATCAAGTAATTATCTAAGGTGGTGTTTGTTTTTTTGGCTTTTTGTTGAAAACAATTTAGTTTTAGAATTTAGGTTGTTTGTTTTTCTACTTTTTCATGACTTATTATAAACTTTTTACTAAATAGAAAAAGCCAAAATATGTAGCTTTTTTTAAATAGAAAAAATAACATATTGATTTTTTTTACTTTTTAATACTTAATAGAAATAAAATACTATAAAAACAAACAACCTAATATTTAACACTATTAAGCATTAAAGTTCTATTTAGAATTAAGTAAAAAAACAAACACCACCTAAGTCAAATAATTACCTAGTTAAGTAAATAAGATATTGTAAGAACAAACTAATTTAATTTTCATTTACTAGGGAAGTCTTTCAAGCCACATGAGCCCTGGTTGTGCAATTAAGAATACTTTGGTATTACTGTAAATGTTTAAATAACTACTCTCAAATTTACATAAGAAAATTTACTTGTGATACACATTAATTGAACATTTGAGAAAATATTGTCTCAAAAGTAAGATGGGTTTTAAATATAAGATTTAAGTAATTGATAAATTAGATTATTAAATTGTTGTGAACATATGTAATAATCAAAATAGAAAAATGTTAAAAAAATTATTTTATTTTGATATGAAAATCAACATTTAGTTAAATAATTCATTTTTCTATTTAAAATCGATTTTTTTTAAAGGACTTTCATTTTTCTATTTTAACTTCATTCAAGTAAACGTATTTATAAATATTATTTTAAATATATTTCATAATAATAATAAATAGTATAGATTATAAAGGCCAACAAACAAGATTACAAAATAGAAGACCATGAAAGAAGAAATATGTAAAAAATTGTGAAAAAAATTTATTTGAAGACAGTTGTTAGGAATTTGAGGCTAATCCAACCTATGGTAATCACCTTAGAGAGGGGGTGAATAGGGTGATGGTCTCTTTTATCAAATTTAAACAAGTGAATGCAAGAAACAATTATATGCAAGTATATAATAATCAATATATAGACAATTGCATATAAATTAAAGAGTAGGAAAGAGAGAATGCAAACACAAGAGTTTATAGTGGTTCGGCGCAACCCGATCTACATCCACTTTCCTCTAGCTTCAATCCCGAGCTTGAGGTTCCACTAATCTAAGGCTTCCAAACCAATCCTTCAAGCAATACAATTAGATTATGGTTCCAATTCACCTTCTTGGACTTTTGGCTCCAAGCACCCTTTACACTTCTCAAGAGATATTTCACTCTTCAACAACCCCTCGAGTGATACCCCACATTTGATAAATTCCCTCTCATAGATTTACAAATGAATGATCTCTCAAAAACCCTAGTACAAAAACTTTAAGCTCAAATGATACAATAAAAATTAGAATTGAATAGTGCACTAAAAATATGCAAGTTTTGAAATAATGGTGCACTAAAAAATACTCTTCCAAAGCTCAAATATAATCAAGAAAGATTTGGGACGGTTAAGCTATTTAAACAATGAAAATTGAAGCCTTTTTATAGAAGAGAAAAGCCAAACTAGTCATTAGGGGTTTGACCGGTCGAGTTAGGGGTCGACCGGTTAACTAGCTGTTAGTATTAAATGTTTGGCAGGTGACCGTTGGGCTTCAACCGGACTTCAACTGGACCTCAACCGGTTGAGGTTCAACCTTGACCGGGAAGAGAAGGCCACGGAGAGAGAGTGAAACTTTTTTGGCCTCCCTCAACCGGTCCTCGATTGGACGAGCACACTCGATCGACTGGTTGAACCGATTGAGCCATTTTTTGGCTCAACACCCAACATTTTTCAACTTAAAACCTTTTAACACAAGTTTGAAAAGCATTTAACACAAGGTTTTAGTTGAAAACATGAAATCATCCAATTCTTAAGATATACTTAAAACAATATTACTTTTGGGCGATTTTGGTGCATAAATAAATAATGAAATGTATGAAAGTCCTAGTGCGCCAACAACCTTACAAAGAGATCTTATGAATCTAGTCTTGAAAAACTCTTCTCTTTGAGGTGGTCTTCTTCTTCATGATTTCTCCTTGACTTGATTTGTCTTTGTGATTGCCACTTTGGAAATCGTCTTATCTAATTACACTTGAAATATGATCATTAGTTTTAAACCTTATTTTGTTATCGTCAAAATCAAGATTAACCAAACATTGGTTTCACAACAGTATTAAAAATGCTATCAAAAGAAGTCAGATTCCCTCATAATATCTCTCTATTTATTTTATCAAGTAAATTAACTATAAAAAATTATTATAAAAATAATTTTGAAGGACTTAAATTTAAATTTAGAGATGACAACGGAACAGATGGATCGGTAGTCTTATCCCAACTTTACTTTGTTTATTTAAAATAATTATTATTCCTTTTAAAAAAATAAAATGAGGCAGGGCAGGGCGAGTATGGGAAATTCCCATTCCCACCACGTAACTTTTTTTTCTTTTTATTTATTTATTAATTTTAGATGCATTAAAATAAATATATTTTATAAATAATTAATAATATTATATTTTTTATAAATTATTTTATTGAAAAATATTTTGTTATTATTATTATTATTATATTAAATTTTTTTAAAAATAAATATTAAATTAAATTAATTTTATATATAATTGAGCAAGACAAAGTAATATTCAAACTTATCCTAGGATTTAAAAAAAAATTCCCCAAACTCATTTATTTAAATTCCAAACCCTCCCATTAGGAGCGGAACAGGCGGGTATATGAAAAAAAAAAGAGGCCCATTGCCATCCCTAATCGAATCAACCCCAAGCTGCACCTATGTACAACACCGAAGGGCCAACCTAGTAATTGGGCTTGCGATAGGCCAACCGGTGGACATAAATGGGTTTGGGGTTTGGGCTTCTGACCTAAGATGGGTTTTGTAAAGTCTTTTCTACTTGGGCCTGTCCAGCATTTCATAATTTCGGTTCTTTATTTTGGGCTTAATTCTTTTAGGATCAGATTATTTGGAATGTTTATTTTAGTGTGATATTCTTAAGATATATTATTTGACATATTTGATATCTCTTTATCGATTTCTTATAATTATTAATTGTGATTATATCTATATTATTTTTTAATTATTTTATAATATTTTATACAATCATTTGGAGCCCACATGGATCTTTCTTTCCAAGACTAGCATTTAAATCCCAATAATGACGTCTCACCAACCCCAAATAATTGAGGGTTTTTTTTTCCACATTTTGTGAATATAATAAATAGTGATTAATTAATTCTATCGTGCATTGACCTGGTCTTCATTTTATTTTCTTCCTCTATCCCTACACTGCTTTTGAGGAATAAAGACCTGCATTAAAAGGCACACCCCTAAGTGAAAAGAGTGATGGAACGTTTTGTATATAAAAAAGGGTGACTTGATAACATGGGGTGTCAGGGATAGTGCGAAATTGAAAGGCATTCTCTAAAATAATTGTTTGATATATTTTTAGAAAGCCTGTTTTAAAATTTGGAATATTCTCAATTAATTTTATGTATATTTAAATATTTTTTATCTATAATATTTTATTTTTAATTATTATTTATATTTATATAATTATTATTTTTAAATAATCATAAAAAAAACAAGTTAAAATAATTTTAAATAATTAAAATATGTTTTTCAAAATCATCCTATTTTAAAATCAAATTCTCAAAATATGATTTTGTATCAATAGATTATCAAACATAATTTTGAGTCTAGAAAACATTTTTCTATTTGTAATTCCCAAACATACTATAACATTTAGTATTGACATGAATGGTTTTGGCTACCCATCGGCCAGTTCTGATCCTTAATTAATTTATAACCTAAGTTATCAATAACTTATCACGCTTGGATCAAAAGGAAAAGAAAGGAAAAGTAGTATCTTCAAAAGATATTCTACTCATGTTTCTAATAAAATTTTACTAGAATCTGCCTCAAAGATATTGTAGGTTATAATATTAGACATAATAATCACATCCATGCGTGACAGCTAATATTATTTCTTATATCCTTCAACACCATGATCTCTTACCACCCTTAAAATGTTCATTTCAAACAAACAAGCATGTAGTTGGTAATGTCTTTTCAAAGCTTCTGAAATTTAATATGAGTCAATTGGCAACATTTTCAAAAAGCAATTATTAAAAAATTGTTATTTAAAATAATTCCTAAAATCAATTTTTAATTATTTTTAGGAACAAGACTTTGTTTGGAAGCTAAAATATGAAAAATAGTTTCTTGACTTTGATATCTGCCCCATACCCTGTTTATATTTTCATACTATCATGGTGTTGAAATTAAACCACGGAAATTTAGCAAGGTAGCTGTACCACTCACACGATTAAATTTCATGATTTCATAATTAACATCAGATTATAATCATGTGATGACTGATATTTACGATCTTAATCTTAAAAATTAGCAGAATACTTTGTTTAGTTTAATGAATATTATTGAAACTTTAACATCTCTACGTGAACTATATACAAGTCCCCAACTTGTGACCAATGGGCTTCTCTTAATATGCTACACACACACACACACAAATGATAGAACAGGAATCTCCAGACGTGCTTATAAGATTAAATTAAGTTAAAAGTTAAACACACACACACACACACACGAATGATAGAACAGGAATCTGCAGACGTGCTTATAAGATTAAGTTAAGTTAAAAGTTAAAGCTGCAGGGGAAAGGAAGCTGATGCTACTTGACAATTAAAGATATCATATATCCAAAGACTTCATTAACTTTTCTATGGTTTTGGTAGCAAAGAAGACTCCACGTGGTTTTGGTAACAAAGGTTGCTCTTATCTGCAGGAAGGTGTGGTCCATTGTAAATCAATGATTGATGAAACCTTATCATGTTTGTGTTAAAAGAAGGATAAGGGATCGAATCACTTTAAAGACCAATCAGCTAGAGGTGTATTTTCAAATACACTTCCATTTCTTTCTACTAAAGCTGTGACATATACTTAAATCAGCACTCACTTTTGAAAATTTCCAGGCCCACCTGTTTAAGACCTTTGATGGTCACTCTTTATCCTTTTGTTTTTTTTTCTCTTCTATTCTATATGTTGTCGGTGCCAACCTTGCATCCATTCACGACTGGGATGTGTTTACAGAAAGGGTTGCCGACGGAATTCGCTCCATCATAAAGGAGGGAAGAGAACAGAAAATGGAGTGCCCGCGGGGGACTTCAAACCTGACATTCCCCATGTGAGAAGTTCAATATCAATACTCACGTATAAATATTACCATTAAAAGGATCATTTCCTAAAGCTTTATTGGATCAATTACAATATTTTCTTACATCGACAATAATGTAGTCCCAGTATTTATATGATTAGAATATTATTAACAATTGATAAACTTAATCGATTATTATTCATTTTAATTATATTAGTCGATATTAACGTATTATAACTTTTAACTTAAAAAAAATATATATCAATTTTTTTATTCAATTAAAAACCAAATATCAATATTTTGATTTTTTTTTATTTAATAAAAAAACATACGTTACTTAATGTTCATTATAATATTTTTGTTATCATATATTTTATTAAGTAATGGGTGATGATTGTATTGAAAAAGAAAAGAAAAAACTTTTTTCATTTAGTATTAATTAAGGGTGATTTGATTTTAATTCTTTTTAATAACCAATTACTAAAAAAAAAAAAGTACAAGTGTTTACATCCGCAAGTTCTAGGGAAGAAAAAAAATGGATTTCCACATGTTATATGTCAGAATGATAGATGGGTCAATATTGTATTTCAAGTTATTAGCTTTTATATTATCTTTCATTTTTTTTTCTTTTTCATCATAGACCTTCTCAACCAGAAGAACTCTATTTCAAAATCATTATTATTAACTTTGTTAGGATAGAGATAGCTGAAATCACCACCACATGATAATATTATGTTAATTCTTTTTAAGGTAAAAGAAAAATTTATACAATCTTGTATTTTGAGTTTACTTTCAAATATTTTGTTTTTAATTAGGGAAAGAACCAATATTTTGAAAGAAGTGAAATTCTTTTAGTGGTGAAAATTTCATCACTTATTTTGTTTCATCTTTTTTCTAATCTTTTAAAAAAAAATTAATGAAGAAAGAATGAAATAGAATAAGTAATTGATCAAATTTTTTAGATAATTAATAAACCTTTTACCTCTTTGCTTTCCTAAGCTTTTCACAATAATAATCAAATAGAACAAAATGTCAACAATTGTTTTTGAAAATGTTTTCATAAATTAATAAAATTCACTCGCAACATACTATTTTACAAAAAATATATATAAACATGGTAGTGTTAAGTTACCAAGTAATATTATTTTTTATTGAAGTTTGTGATTATTCTCTTCTTCAAACTCTTCAATTATATTCTTTTCAAACCACTTAATTGCTTTGTTTTCAAACTCTTTAATTTGAAATAAAAATAATAAGAAGAAAATAACTAGATAGATGAGTTTTTGTTTTCTCAAAGCTTATTTAATGATGGATTTTCTTTGATGTCGGATAAATATATTCATATAAACTTAATCATGTTTCTTCCAAATTGGCCTCATATCTTCATCTCCTCTATCTAATAATTAACCAAATCAAGTAATTAACTAAGTCAAATAATTACCTAGTTAAGTAAATAAGATATTTCAGGAACAAACTAATTTAATTTTCATTTACTAGGGAAGTCTTTCAAGCCAAACCTTAGTCTAATTGACATGGTAAAACTCATTTATAATACATGTCATATTCAAATTTATAATACGCATCTCATATTCAAATTTTGGCGTGGAGGACATTTCAAGTTGGGCTCCCTCGAAAGGTGATTCCATTATTTTCCTTGTTGATAGTAACATTGGAAGTAGACAAATGAAAGTTGGTATGGACCGGGCCCGCTGACTTGAGATGACTTTAAAGGGGGTGGTTGAAACGGATGATTATGATATAATGATATTAAATCAATGGTATTTGTATTAAATAAAAAAATAAAAAACCAAGAAAAAGAAAAAGTTGTGTTTTCCTAAATTAGAAATCATTTTGGCTCATTTAACCAAGTATCCTTTTATAAACTTTTTTCACTTTTTTTTTATTTATTTATTGAAACTGTGGAAATGATATGGCCTTGGTGTAAAAAATAGACATGGCAACCTCATATCACAATGTGAAGAAACAAATCATAATGGTCATAGGGAGCCAAGCCCAAGAGAAGTTGTGCTTTTGTTACACTCTTCCTAGTCCTTCAACTTTTAACTTTTCCCTTTTCTTTTAATTTTTTTCTTTCTCTTCTGCTTATTCTGCCAATTGAAGTTCCATCTTCGCCACAAGCTAAGCAGATCAAACACCAATATACCAGTAACATGCCACTAAAATCATTTGATTGTTGAGGGCTCTGTAACTCTATTGAGAGATGACACAACCATGGATAAACCATAATTAAGCCACGATAGGAAAATAACTAAGATAATTTCTAACTAGAGTCAAATTATAGTCCAATTAGGCGTGCTACAATAATATAATCTAGCTACTTTTGTCATGTAAAATCACATTCAATCATGCATAGATAGCCTATAGTGGGACAATATATTAACACGTGGCCTTCATGCATGCTAGCGTCATTTCATCATCTCACCGCTGCTATTGGAATAAAGATGAAAGCACTAGGACCCATTCATAAAGTTAAAGGAGGACTTTACGTTCGGTTTTGTACACCTATGGTCAGGCCTGAATGGACAAAAGAGGGCTTCACAGTACCTATTTGATATTTCCACACCATGTTGTATAATGATTCAACATTTTCTATAGTTTGGCTGATGAGGTGGGCATGGCTAGCTCCTCCTTGGGATGCTGGTTGTGTACAATTATTGACTAGTGACCTGTGGCAGTGCACATCAGCTTGTTTACGTAAATGCTGAGCAGTTAGGAACTTTCTCTTAAGCATCTGCAAAAGTTTAAATTAAATTATCCTAATGATTAAAATCAACTGATTTATTTCCTATTATTTTAGGAAAATACATATTTAAATAATTGACTCATGCTTTACCCTTGATTACCTCACTCTCTTCGCAAGATACTTAGCAATCAAACCACTCCGACGATCAATCCATTGCACTACAGCAACATAAGAAGAAATGATCGATTTATTTTCGTTTTTTTTTCTTGTAATGTAAGACAAAGAGATATTTAGAATTGTAGAATAGGAAATGGAATTAATTTCATTTTTAATTTATTAATGTGTTTGTACTTTATATTAACAATAAAAATAAAAGTAAAAGATTCATTCTTATATAAATAAATTTTATTTATTTATTTAGATATTAACAATAAATTTATATATATTGTTGAGATATTATGATATATTCTAGGAAAGTAGTTGCTATTGTTTAGGATTGTTTCCTAAACTCATGACATTGTTTCCTAAACTCACGGTTTTCCCTTAATTAGGTTTAGGAAAGTAGTTGCTATTGTTTAGGATTGTTTCCTAAACTCACGGTTTTCCCTTAATTAGGTTTGCTTGATGTACTATATATTGACATGGATGAATATCAATTAGGTTAAGCTTTGACCCTTTAATCACACTTTACATGGTATCAGAGCACTGACATGCACACACAATAAAACAATGGCCGGCGACGATGAACAATTACCATTGCCGCCACCTAAAAGGGAGATGAATTCACCTTTTTTTCTCGGCACAGGAGACCGACCAGGCGACTTCATCACTCCCACTCGCTTACGCGGCGACAATTACGATGATTGGGCTTCCGATATTCAGTTGGCATTGGAGGCACGCCGCAAGTTCGAATTTTTGGAAGGCACTATCACCGGACCACAACCTCCATATACCCAATCTGATTGGAACACCGTCAATGCAATGTTGGTTTCTTGGATTACAAACACAATCGATCCCGAGTAAAGAGTACCCTATCTAAATTTCGTGATGCAAAACGCTTATGGGAGCATCTTAAGCAACGATATGCTATGGTTAATGGCCCAAGAATTCAACAGTTAAAGACTTCAATTGCTAAGTGTGAGCAACCGAAATCTATATCTGTTACAACTTACTATGGCAAATTAAATGTATTATGGGAGGAATTATTTAAGCATGAACCACTAATTTCTTGCACTTGTTGTTCGTCTTGTACTGCCGCATCATTGCACCAAGCAAGACGTGAACAAGGAAAATTACATGATTTCTTGATGGGACTCAACACTGATCTGTACGCTCAATTATGAACCAATATCCTTTCTCAAGATCCCTTGCCTTCGCTTGATCGAGCGTACCAACTGGTGATACAAGATGAGCGTGTGCGGCTCGCCAAGGCAGTCACAGAAGACAAGCCAGCAGAGGTCCTTGGCTTTGCTGTCCGTACAGGTGTTGGAAGAGGACGAGGAAAAACGGAGAGGCCAGTGTGTAGCCACTACAAGAAAACGGGGCACGAGACTTCAACTTGTTGGTCCCTCGTTGCTTGTCTTCACTGTCACAAGCATGGCCATGACAAAAATACTATCCTGAGGGGTGGTTGGATCAAAACAAGGCTGATGGGGGTGCTGGACGTAGTCGTCAGCAGGCTGGTCGTGGGCGTGGTTCAGCTCGTGCTAATGCGGCAAGTAGCACAGTTAGAGCATCCTCTACTAAAAGTTCTATCGATCAACTCTTCACACCCGAACAATGGAAAGCTCTTGCGGGCTTAATTGGTAATGCTCAAGTTCCGGATGACAGGTTGAATGGTAAGTTTGACACGAAGTCATGGATCATTGACACCGGGGCAACTCATCACGTGACCGGTGATTTATCTTGGTTATTTGTAACTATAGCGTTGTTTGAGTGTCCGGTTGGCCTTCCTAATGGTGAATCTGTTGTTGCGACCCAATCCGGTTCCGTTCGTTTGTCGCATAACATCACTCTTAAAAACGTTCTTTATGTGCTGAAACTCAATTGCAATTTACTTTCGGTTTCACAATTGACTGATGACTTACATTGTATTGTCCAATTTAACTCTTATATGTGTGCTATATAGGACCACACCAGGGAGCTGATTGGAACGGGAGTTAGGCGAGATGGACTTTACTACTTCGGTGGAGCTGAAGGTGATTCGGTACAACATGTTTCTGTCCATAACGCAACATCCACTTTGGAGTTGTGGCACAAAAGGATGGGACATCCTTCAAAGAAAGTAGTGAAGTTACTTCCTCCAGTTAGCAATCTTAAGGGTAGTTTAAACAAAGCTTGTGAAATATGTTTTCGTGCTAAGCATCCTAGAGACAAATTTCCTTTAAGTGACAATAAGGCAACTAGAATTTTTGAGAAAATACATTGTGATTTGTGGGGCTCTTATAAACATGTCTCTTCTTTTGGGCTCGTTATTTTTTAACTATTGTTGATGATTTCTCAAGAGCTGTGTGGATTTATTTGTTGGTCGATAAAACAGAAGTTTTTTCGGATGTTTATGTCTTTTATTGCAATGGTAGATTGACAATTTTCTCAAACAGTGAAAGTTGTTCAAAGTGATAATGGTACGGAATTTAAATGCCTACTTGACTATTTTTCTACAACTGGCATTTTATTCCAAACTTCTTGTGTGGGAACTCCGCAACAAAATGGGAGGGTTGAGAGAAAACACAAGCATATTTTAAATGTGGGGAGGGCATTACGCTTTCAAGCAAATTTGCCTATTTATTTTTGGGGCGAAAGTGTTCTTGCCGCTGCTCATTTAATAAACCACACTCCCTCTCCCTTGTTACACAATAAAACACCATTTGAAATCCTATTTGGCACCCCTCCTTCATATGCGGCAATTCACACCTTTGGTTGTCTTAGTTTTGCTCATGATCAAAAATCCAAAGGTGACAAATTTGCAAGTCGAAGTAGAAAATGTGTGTTTTTGGGTTACCCGTTTGGAAAGAAGGGGTGGAAGTTGTTTGATTTGGATACCAATGAATTATTTGTTTCTCGTGATGTCAAGTTTTTTGAGGATGTTTTTCCGTTTGGTAACCCGGGTGCTGTGAATATTATTCCGGAAAACATTGTGCCTAGGTAAATGTTGAAATTGATAGTGATTTTGCTGATTTTGTCAATGATGATGCTGATTTGCCTAACCCACAAGCCCAAACACAAAATCCCAACCTCATCCAACCTGAACCCCAAGCCCACCAAGATCAGGTGCCCCATTTTGATGCCGATCTAGATCTGGGCTTGAGGGAGGGTGGGTCGGCCCACACCGAGGCTTCTTCAGCGCCTCTTTCACCTGGGCTGGAAGTTGTTCCCACTGTTGGGCTTGATTCACTTGAGCTTCACAATACAAGCAATGGGCAGTCTGCTCCTATGGGAAAGGGAATGAGGGATAAATTTCCTTCGGTTCTATTACGAGATTTTGTTACTCATACGGTGGTTGCTGAAAGTCCATCTCCCGCCACTCCATCTCCACAGCATCCCTCAGGTACTCCTTATCCCATAGCACATTATATAAATTGTGACAATCTTTCTGTACATTATCGAAAGTTTATTGCAGCTATTATTTCGAGCAATGATCCTAAGTCATTTAAAGAGGCTATGAAAGATGTCGGTTGGCAAAAGTCAATGCATGAGGAGATTCGGGCTTTGGAGGACAATGGTATGTGGACTCTTGAACCTCTTCCAAAGGGTAAGCGTGCTTTGGGAAGTCAGTGGGTTTACAGAACCAAGTACTTCTCAAACGGTGATATTGAAAGGCTCAAATCCAGATTAGTAGTTTTGGGGAATCATCAAGAAGCTGGTATTGATTATCATGAGACATTTTCTCCAGTTGCCAAAATGACTACGGTGCGTGCTTTCTTGGCTATTGCGGCTTTGAAAAATTGGGAACTTCATCAGATGGATGTTCACAATGCCTTTTTGCATGGAGATCTTGAGGAGGAAGTGTATATGAAGCTACCCCCAGGATTTGAGCGTTCCGACCCGAACTTGGTTTGCAGGTTACGGAAATTACTTTATGGGTTGAAACAGGCTCCGAGATGTTGGTTTGCCAAGTTGGTCACGGCTCTTAAAGGATATGTTTTCTTACAATCCTACTCTGATTATTCTCTTTTTACTTACACTAAGGGCAATGTTCAAATAAATGTGCTAGTGTATGTCGACGATCTTATTATCTCTGGGAATGATTCTGCTGCACTTAAGACCTTTAAAGCCTATCTCAGTGATTGTTTTAAGATGAAAGATCTTGGTGTTTTGAAGTATTTCCTGGGAATCGAGGTGGCCAGGAGTTCGGCTGGTTTGTTCTTGTGTCAACGCAAGTACACACTTGACATTGTATCGGAGGCCGGATTACTGGGAGCCAAGCCATGTGGCTTCCCGATCGAGCAAAATCACAGATTAGGACTCGCAAATGGGGAGCTCTTGTCGAATCCTGAGTCCTATCGCATATTAGTAGGTCGACTCATTTATCTGGCAGTGACCCGTCCAGATTTGGCCTACTCGGTTCATATATTATCTCAATTTATGTAGGAGCCTAGAATTGAGCATTGGGAGGCGGCTTTGAGAGTCGTTCGTTATTTGAAAGGTACTCCGGGTCAGGGTATCTTATTACGTGCAGATAGTGATCTGTCCCTGCAGGGTTGGTGTGATTCTGATTGGGCAGCATGTCCAATCACTAAACGCTCTTTGTCCGGATGGCTTGTGTTTCTTGGGCAATCTCCTATTTCTTGGAAGACAAAGAAGCAACACACAGTTTCCCGCTCGTCCGCAGAAGCGGAATACCGAGCTATGGCAGCAGTTACTTGTGAGCTCAAATGGTTGAAGGGGTTGCTTCTGAGCTTGGGTGTGCACCACCCAAAGGCAATCAAGCTCTTTTGTGATAGTCAGTCAGCCCTTCATATGGCCAAAAATCTAGTATTTCATGAACGCACCAAACACATTGAGGTTGATTGTCACTTTATCCGGGATGCGATAACAGATGGTTTGATTGCTCCGTCATATGTTCCTACTGTTACACAAATGGCGGATATTTTTACAAAGGCTCTTGGAAAGAAACAATTTGATTATCTTCTTGTCAAGTTGGGCATTTTTGAACCTCATGCTCCAACTTGAGGGAGGGTGTTGAGATATTATAATATATTCTAGGAAAGTAGTTGCTATTGTTTAGGATTGTTTCCTAAACTCACGGTTTTCCCTTAATTAGGTTTAGGAAAGTAGTTGCTATTGTTTAGGATTGTTTCCTAAACTCATGGTTTTCCCTTAATTAGGTTTGCTTGATGTACTATATATTGACATGGATGAATATCAATTAGGGTTAAGCTTTGACCCTTTAATCACACTTTACATATATATATATTTAAAAATAAAATTAAAAAGTCATAGATTTAATGCATGTTTAAATACATATCCTATTTTCTATTTTTTAAAAATAAAAAATGATAATAAATTTTATATAAAATATAATAACTTTTACATGAAAAATATAGTTTTACCTTATTATATTTTCCCTCCAATTTCCTAAAAACCAAATATAACGTTAAATTGCCAAGTCTTTTCCTTGGTCATGCTACCTACCAGAGTCAATTTCAGCTGTTCCAGAGTCATATCTTAAGTCTCTGTGATTCACGTGGTACGCCCTTTAATCCCATCCATGTTCAGTACTGGTGGAATAAAATAATAACAATATTTTATTATTAAAATAAAGCAAGTGGGAGACATCAAATGATCTCAATCTTCAACATAGCAGGGTGGAACATTTCCACTGGTCTTCTCTCCAACATCGGAAAGGGTGCTATTTCTTTTGTGTTTAACGAGCCTGCTAATTAATCATCTCCACAATAAATAAAAATAAAAATTGCAGAATGAATATTTTTCCTTTATTAATTAAAATATTTAAAATTTTATAAATAAAATATTCATTTTATTATTAAATATATAATATATGTTTAATTATATTATAAATTAAATATTAAAAAGTTATATACATACATATAAGGTTATATTAAATTGCATTTATTTTGATATTATTTTATTTTATTTTATTTTTCCTAAAACAGAAAAATATAAAAGAATATAGAAGAACAAAGAATTTATGATCTCTGGTTATTAAATTTCATATACCTTTCATATTGTTAATTAAACATAGAGCCAAAAAAATGACCATTTTAGATCAATTTGTCATGCTGTAAAAGTCTTGAAATTTTAAATTAAATTGTTATGATATTAAGGTCTTGAACTTTATGTAAGAAAAAGAAGGTTGCCATGGAGTTAAATATAACTTTTTCTTTCATGTTTTTGTTTTTTTATTTTAATTCCAAGCAGTGGAATTTGAAAACATAAATAAATAAATAAAAATTCTTGTGTTATTAAAGCGTTATTTTCTAAACATATTAAAATTAGCCCCTTCTTGAAAAATTCACCCAAGCATTATGCATTATATTTTAAAATATAATAATTAAAAATTTGTTTAAATGTGTTTCTATTTAAAATATTTATAATAAAAGTGTTTTATTAAGGAATGTTTTTTAAAAAATCATCTATCAAATTTTTTTCTAAAAAATATTATAAGTGATTTTTTTTAATATTATAAGTGATTTTTTTTTTTTTTTTAAAAGTTTTTCTTAAATTTTATTAACTACTTAAATTCTTTAACAAAAAATACTTTTTAAGTAAAAAAAATTTCTTTAAATCACTGTAAAATGGAATCTAAACCAATTGATAGATGTAATTGTATTAAAGTGTTTATTCTCTTATAACTAAAGAATTCGAGGTCTACCACTTTTCCATGTACCACCATTATGTATAGAAGTGGAATTTGAAAACATAAATAAATAAAAGAACATTCTTGTCTTATTAAAGTGTTATTTTCTAAACATATTAAAATTGAACCTTTCTTGAAAAATTCATGAAAGCCTTATGCATTATATTTTGGAATATTATAATTAAGAGGTTGTTTAAACGTGTTTCTATTCAAAATATTTATAATAAAAGTGTTTTATAAAAAATGTTTTTATGAAAATCATTCTTCAAGTGTTTCTCTACAAAATATTATAGGTGATTTTTCAATATCATAAGTGATTTTTTAGATTTTTAAAAATGTTTCTTAAATTTTATTAACTATTTAAATTCTTCAAAAAAAAAAAAAAAACTTTTTAAGCCAAAAGAAATTTCTTAAAATCAATGTCAAATGAAATCTAAACCAATTGATAGATGTAATTGTATTGGAGTGTTTATTCTCTTCTAACTAAAGAATTAAAGAATTCGAGGTCTACCACTTTTCCATGTACCACCATTATGTGAGCTGATGACCATCTAGACAGCACGTCTTATATTTAGTTAAATGTTACATTATTGTACCAACATTGCTTTGAAGAATAAAAACAAAAGTGAATATTAGGAAAAAGCAAAAGCTAAAGCAGTCTGACCTACTTGTAAAGTTTAGCACGACTAAAATAAAAACATAAATCAGACATTGCCCACAGAGGGAGTGAAGGATATTTAGGTCCTTCACATTATCTTTCTCTTTGGTGCCTTTCCCCTCGGACCATATGCATATATATAACTGTATGTGATGGCGCAGAGGGTGTTGTATGCAAGAATTCCTGAGGGGGGTTGAGTTGTGAGGAAAGAAGAGTAGAGAGTAAGAATGGGAGTTGACAGGAAGAGAGGTTTTTGTGTAGCATTCCTCGTTATGATACTCCTCAACATAAATTGTTGTGGAGCAGCTTCCCTGAAGGTCAACAGCACCACCTCCTGGTGCAATGGCTCCGTCGGTGAATGCCTCACGATGGACCTTGATTTCGACCTCTTCATGGGCTCGGAAATCAGCAGAATGCTTCAGGCTATCTCTTTTGTAACTCGGGGCTCTGCAAATGCTAATCGTCCAGCTGTGTCTGGTACTAAGGGTACTGCCTATGCTGACAACCTCCCTCAGATAGACCCAAAGGCAAAGAAATGTCCTCCACAAAGAAGAGATTGCCAAAAAATATACAAAACTTAGTAGAACTTTTAGTTGATTGCGGGTGTTGCCTTTTCCTTTGTGTACTTGTGCTTGCTCCCTTTTCCCTTCTGTTTTGTCTCTTTAATTACCCTTTCTTAGTGACGTTAATTAGAGCCCATTGTCTGTTGAATGTTGATCCCATCCGTATGTATCCTTCTATGCTATTTAACGAAGTGGAACGCATTTGCAATTATATGGGATTGTGAATTAATTCCATTCGTTTGCTCCATGGAAGATTCGAAGTTATTATTATTATTATTATTTGGATTTTAGAAAGGGGCTGGACGGTGTTATTTTTTAACAACCTTTTTAACAACCTTCCAGCTGGAAACACAATAAAGAATATTATTCAAAGAAGGCACACACGCAGCAAAGCTATCTCATGTGCTGGGCATGTGTATTTTATTTTTGTGCCACATCACAGCAATCTCCACCTTGGCACCAAAATAAGAAACCAAGCTTAGCCTAGATTGATTCCCATGTGCGTTCGTTGTTACTATCAGGCAACTCCAACATTTATCAAGTACAAGCATTGCTTAAATTTGATATCCTTGGTTGAAGTTTTGCTGACATTTACCAATCCTTATTCCATGATATCCCCTGTGAAGTGGAATCTCACATCTATGTGTTTAGCCTTCTCATGGAAACCTTGGTTCTTTGTCAAACCGTTACACTTCTCTAATTCATTCCTAATTCAGATACTAGATCTTTTAATCACAAAGCTTCTTTAGTGGCTTCAACAATAGCTACATATTCAACTTCGGTGGTAGAGAGAGCCACAATATTTTGTAGTATAGATTTCCAGCTTACTATGCATCCACACACTATAAACAAATAACCGGTTATTAATCTTCTCTCATCCAAGTCCTTGGCATAATCTGAATCCACATAACCTTCAACCAAACCAATTGTTATCTATTTTCTCTGGTATATGAGCCCAAAATCTGCAGTACTCTTGAGATACCTCAAAATCCATTTCAAAGCCTCCCAATGACCCTTTCTAGGATTAATCATATAATGGCTAAGCAAACTCACACCATAAGCTATGTCAGGTCTTGTGCAGACCATGGAATACACCTTGCTCTATCCCTGGTCAATTGAAAATTTTCCAATGGAATGTAATGTTGTTGTGGTTTTATTTCAAACTCAGGTTTATCAATTTTATCTTTTAACTCCATCTTATCCTTGACTTCTCCATTTTCTTTGTTAATGAAAGCTTTTCTGTCATTCTTCAAAAATTTACTCTCTGAAGACCGCATTCCTGCTTATAAAACACTTCTTAGTGGTAGGACACCAAAGCTTATACCCTTTCACTCCATCCGAATAACCAACAAATATACACTTCCTAGCTCGAGGCTCTAGTTTTCCCTCATTTTGGTGAGCATAGGCAATGCATACGAAAGTCCTCAAGTTACTATAAACACAAGACAACCTAACCACATTTCCATAGGAGTTTTAAAACCTATAGCCGAGGAAGGACACCTATTCACCAATTAAGCAGTTGTATGAACAACATAAACCTAAAAACTCTTTAGGAAGTTGTGCATTTGATAACATGCACGTAATCCTTTCTAAAAGGGTTGTATTTATTCTCTCAGCTAAGTTATTTTGACGAGGGGTTTTCCTCACTATCTTATGTCGAACTATGCCATGAATTTTGCAATAATCATCAAACTTTTCATTGCAATACTCAAGTCCATTATTTGTTCTAAGATGTTTAACTCTTTTTTGGTTGGATTCTCAATCAGATTTTTCCAAGTCTTGAACCTATCCAATGCTTCATTCTTGTGTTTCAACAAATACACCCATAACCTTCATGAACAATCATCAATTATTTTTGAAAAAAGTTTTCATAAATTAATAAAATTCACTTGCAATATACTATTTTACAACAAAGATAAACATGGTCGTGTTAAGTTACCATGTAATCTTATCTTTATTGAAGTTTGAGATCATTTTCTTCTTCAAATTCTTCAATCCTATTCTTCTTCAAACTCTTTAATTGCTTTGTTTTCAAACTCTTTCATTTGAAATAAAGATAATAATAAGAAAATAACTAGATAGATGAGTTTTTGTTTTCTCAAAGCTTTTTCAATGATGGATTTTCTTTGAAGCAGGGTAAATCTAGTCATATAAACTCAATCATGTTACTTAAAAATTGACATCATATCTTCACCTCATCTATCTAATAGTTAACCAAATCAAGTAATTAATTAAGTCAAGTAATTAACTAAGTCAAGTAATTACCTAGTCAAGTAAATAAGATATTTTAGAAACAAATTAATCTAGTTTTCATTTACTCGGGAAGTCTTTCAAGCCAAACCTCCATCTAATTGACTTGATAAAACTCATTTATAATACACATGTATATGCAATATATATTTCTCTAACAAATTTACCCTTTACATTGAAAGAGTACTTCTTGGCCACAAGTTTCAATTGTTAGTACATTGTGCAATTTACTACCAAATAAATACATTAAAACTTTCGGTTATAAAAAAGTAATTAATAATTTTGTATTTCAAGAAGAAAAAGAAAATAGATTAAGAAAATGTCATATTTAAATTTTGGTGTAGAGGACATTTTACGTAAGATTGTCTTGAAAAACTATACCATCATTTTTGGAAAGGACATTTCAAGTAGGGCAACCTTGAAAAGTCATACCATTATTTTCCTTGTTGATAGTAACATTCAAAGTAGACAAATGAAAGTTGGTATGGGACGGGCCCGCTGACTTGAGACGACTTCTAAAGGTGATGGTTGGATAAGGTGATTATGATACAATGATGCTAAATTGAGGGTATTTGTAAAAACAAATAAATAAAAAAAAAGGAAAAAGAAGTTGTGCTTTTTATTGAAACTGTGGAAATGAAATGATATGACCTTGGTGTGAAAAATAGACATGACAACCTCATATGCTAATGTGAAGAAACAAATCATAATGACCCTAAAGAGCCAAGCCCAAGAGATCTTGTGTGTCATGCCCCAAGACCCACTCCAAGGGCGCGTGATAGTCATTTCACACCTCAAACTCGAAGGTTTAAAGTGTAACTTGACCCAAACAATCATATTGTAACTGGAAGTAACTAATTACCAAATACCTGTTCAGAATAGTTGAACAAAATTCTAAAAATATTCAAACTTAACTTTAAAACTAAGCATCTATCAACTAAAATCCATTATCCAAATAGATTGCAAACTCAAACAAATCAAGTGCTAACAAATTTTCATAATCTCCAAATCTTAACTTCAAACTATCATAAAAAAATTTGTAAGTTCAAATCTAAATAGCTTCCAAAAATAAAATAATCCAAATGAACATAAACTTATAAGCTAACAGTGTCCAAAAATGACATCCTAAGCAAAATCCTAATAATGACCATTCCCCGACCTAGCCATCACTCCTCGCCCGAACTAAGGGTACCTGAAAAATAATCAACAAATAGGAATGAGCTCAAAGCCCAATAAGGAATATTAATACAGTCCATGGATCAAATATTTCAAGTTCACTTGCAAAATAGGAGATATTATAACTAATTATTTTCATAACCTTTGAGTCAATTTTGTCAATACATTCAAAACTTTTAACTGTACATTTTCATTTCTGATTCAAATATTTTTATATTAAATTCAATCAAAACATTCAAATTATTTATTTACTCTGGTCATCAAACATCAAATGTTGCCTAGTTAGGTGAGACTTTTCAAATGGGTGGCTAGCATCAAATTGTTTCTTTAAGGTGGACGGAACCAAACACTATTAGTACTAGTAACCTCTAACTAAACCCCTAGAGGCTGGGGGTCCAAATCAATTACATTCCCCACCAAGAAATGTAAAAGTTAACTATTATATTCCGTTGACAAGGGGCAAAAAGTCATAAGTCAACTATTATATCCCGTTGGCAAGGGCCAAACAAACCAAAGTCGAACACTTATTTCTATTATTCAAATTTGCAAAACATAGTATTTCCACATTTTTCTGTTGTAAACAAAATATAAAGTTCTAAAATACTTTTCATGCAAAACATATTTGATCCATGCATAAAACGAATAATAACTCAAAATGTTTCCAAATGATGTATATAAAAATTTGTTTCTAAAAAAAAATAATAACTGCATTAATTTCCCTTATCTCAAAAGAAGTCCTCAAAAACTTTGGAGAAAAATAATCCTGAAAGTCTACTTTTCACTTAACAAAATATAAGAGAAATAATCATTATTATTTATCTAAAATTATAGGTTTGACAATCCTAAAATTTTAGGTATTCAAATTAACGTTTTTTAATTATGAAAGATAATTTAATCTATTCCTATTTTAGAAAATTTAATAAATTTCTAATTCATATAAAACTTAAATTTTATTTTCAGTTTATTTCTTGGGACACAACATAATTTAATTAATTTGTAATTTATTTCACTAATTAAATTTTATGCTATTTATTAACTTACACCCATCATTAATATAATTATAATATAAAAAACTTTACTTTCTTTTATTTATAAATTATATTTTCTCACTTTCAAGTTTTTTTTTCCCACCAAACATAGCCTATACACAACAACTCTCCATCATTGCTAATATAATATATATTAACCATCCTAATATCATCCGTACACATCTTCCTTTATTAAATAATACAGTACCCATCAAAGTTTAATAACACAAAGCCCTGCCACTATTAAATAATATAATACTCAAGTACCCATCAAAGTCTAATAATACAGTCATGCTACTATTAAATATTATATACCCAAGTATCCATCAAAGTCTAATAATAGAGTATGTGAAAATCCACCAAATAGATTTCAACCATAAAATCCTTACATAATACTACAAAAAGTGGCAGCACATATCCCAATGGCTAAGTCTAATAATAGAGTATGTGAAAGTCATCAACTAGATTTCACCCGTAAAGTCCTCACATCATGCTACAAAGAGGGGATGCACAGTTCCCACATGCATGCATCCAATGCACACGTGTTTTTTTTTTTTTTTTAATCCCTTAAGCCATAATTAACAATATATTTATTTACTCTTTTTTAAAAAAATAAATTAACCCTAGCCTAAATTGAAATCTTCCAAAGAATTTTTTTTTTTCATCTAAAAACTTAAGATTTCCCAATTTCCAATAATAAATCAAAATCTTAAATTTTTACTATTTTGATATTAAAACGAATTAAAAAAATAAATTAATCCTAATCTAGATTTGGGTTTTACAAAAAAAATATCTAATGTGCTTGAAATTAACTAATGAATCTAAAATATTAATTTAGGGGTTAGAATCTTACCTATAGAGATCTGTTTTTCAAACCCTAAAATCTGACTCCAACCTTACGTTCTTTAGAATTCTATGAACATGAATGCTATTAAAAAAAGAACAGGAAAAACAGAATTTCTAATTTATACCTAGGGTATTTATTCATAAAATTATATTTTTACCCCTCTTTCAATTTTGTTAAATTGATTAATTAATTAATTTAATTATTATTAATATTTTCCTAAATTACCCAAAAAAAAAAAAAAAAACTTGGGCGTTACACTTTTGTGACACTCTTCCTAGTCCATTGGATATTAATTTTTCCCTTTTTCTTTTCATTTTTTCCTTTCTCTTTTGCTTTATTCTGCTAATTGAAGTTCCATCTTAGCCACAAGCTAAGCAGATCAAACACCAATATACCAGTAACATGCCACTAAAATCATTTGATTGTTGAGGGCTCTGTAACTCTATTGAGAGATGACACAACCATGGATAAACCATAATTAAGCCCCGACAGGAAAATAACTAAGATAATTTCTAACTAGAGTCAAATTATAGTCCAATTAGGCGTGCTACAATAATATAATCTAGCTACTTTTGTCATGTAAAATCACATTCAATCATGCATAGATAGCCTATAGTGGGACAATATATTAACATGTGGCCTTCATGCATGCTAGCGTCATTTCATCATCTCACCGCTGCTTTTGGAATAAAGATGAAAGCACTAGGACCCATTCATAAAGTTAAAGGAGGACTTTACGTTCGGTTTTTGTACACCTATGGTCAGGCCTGAATGGACAAAAGAGGGCTTCACAGTACCTATTTGATATTTCCACACCATGTTGTATAATGATTCAACATTTTCTATAGTTTGGCTGATGAGGTGGGCATGGCTAGCTCCTCCTTGGGATGCTGGTTGTGTACAATTATTGACTAGTGACCTGTGGCAGTGCACATCAGCTTGTTTACGTAAATGCTGAGCAGTTAGGAACTTTCTCTTAAGCATCTGCAAAAGTTTAAATTAAATTATCCTAATGATTAAAATCAACTGATTTATTTCCTATTATTTTAGGAAAATACATATTTAAATAATTGACTCATGCTTTACCCTTGATTACCTCACTCTCTTCGCAAGATACTTAGCAATCAAACCACTCCGACGATCAATCCATTGCACTACAGCAACATAAGAAGAAATGATCGATTTATTTTCGTTTTTTTTTCTTGTAATGTAAGACAAAGAGATATTTAGAATTGTAGAATAGGAAATGGAATTAATTCCATTTTTAATTTGTTAGTGTGTTTGTACTTTATATTAACAATAAAAATAATAGTAAAAGGTTCATTCTTATATAAATAAATTTTATTTATTTATATATTAACAATAAATTTATATATCATAGATGTAATGCATGTTTAAATACATATCCTATTTTCTATTTTTAAAAAATAAAAAATAATAATAAATTTTATATAAAATATAATAACTTTTACATGAAAAATATAGTTTTACCTTATTATATTTTCCCTCCAATTTCCTAAAAACCAAATATAACGTTAAATTGCCAAGTCTTTTCCTTGGTCATGCTACCTACCAGAGTCAATTTCAGCTGTTCCAGAGTCATATCTTAAGTCTGTGTGATTCACGTGGTACTCCCTTTAATCCCAACATGGTTCAGTACTGGTGGAATAAAATAATAACAATATTTTATTATTAAAATAAAGCAAGTGGGAGACGTCAAATGATCTCAATCTTCAACATAGCAGGGTGGAACATTTCCACTGGTCTTCTCTCCAACATCGAAAAGGGTGCTATTTCTTTTGTGTTACTTTAACGAGCCTGCTAATTAATCATCTCCACAATAAAAAAATAAAAAAATTGCAGAATGAATATTTTTCCTTTATTAATTAAAATATTTAAAATTTTATAAATAAAATATTCATTTTATTATTAAATACATAATTTATGTTTAATTATATTATAAATTAAATATTAAAAAGTTATATACATACATATAAGGTTATATTAAATTGCATTTATTTTGATATTATTTTATTTTTTTTATTTTTCCCTTTTCCAAAAAAAAAAAACTTTTTTAATGATTTTTTATTTATTTAATAAGGTGAAAAAATGTAAAGAAAAACAGAAAAATATAAAAGAATATAGAAGAACAAAGAATTTATGATCTCTGGTTATTAAATTTCATATACCTTTCATATTGTTAATTAAATATAGAGCCAAAAAAATGACCATTTTAGATCAATTTGTCATGCTGTAAAAGTCTTGAAATTTTAAATTAAATTGTTATGATATTAAGGTCTTGAACTTTATGTAAGAAAAAGAAGGTTGCCATGGAGTTAAATATAACTTTTCTTTCATGTTTTTGTTTTTTTATTTTAATTCCAAGCAGTGGAATTTGAAAACATAAATAAATAAATAAAAATTCTTGTATTATTAAAGCGTTATTTTCTAAACATATTAAAATTAGCCCCTTCTTGAAAAATTCACCCGAGCATTATGCATTATATTTTAAAATATAATAATTAAAAATTTGTTTAAATGTGTTTCTATTTAAAATATTTATAATAAAAGTGTTTTATTAAGGAATGTTTTTAAAAAAATCATCTATCAAATTTTTTTCTAAAAAATATTATAAGTGATTTTTTTTTAAAAAAAAGTTTTTCTTAAATTTTATTAACTACTTAAATTCTTTAACAAAAAAATACTTTTTAAGTAAAAAAAATTTCTTTAAATCACTGTAAAATGGAATCTAAACCAATTGATAGATGTAATTGTATTAAAATGTTTATTCTCTTATAACTAAAGAATTCGAGGTCTACCACTTTTCCATGTACCACCGTTATGTATAGATGTGGAATTTGAAAACATAAATAAATAAAAGAAAATTCTTGTCTTATTAAAGTGTTATTTTCTAAACATATTAAAATTGAACCTTTCTTGAAAAATTCATGAAAGCGTTATGCATTATATTTTGGAATATGATAATTAAGAGTTTGTTTAAACGTGTTTCTATTCAAAATATTTATAATAAAAGTGTTTTATAAGAAATATTTTTAGGAAAATAATTCTTCAAGTGTTTCTCTACAAAATATTATAGGTGATTTTTCAATATTATAAGTGATTTTTTAGATTTTTAAAAGTGTTTCTTAAATTTTATTAACTATTTAAATTCTTCAAAAAAAAAAAAAAAAAAAAACTTTTTAAGCCAAATTTTTTTTCTTAAAATCAATGTCAAATGAAATCTAAACCAATTGATAGATGTAATTGTATTGGAATGTTTATTCTCTTCTAACTAAAGAATTAAAGAATTTGAGGTCTACCTCTTTTCCATGTACCACCATAATGTACAGGTAGTGATTAGTGAGCTGATGACCATCTAGACAGCACGTCTTATATTTAGTTAAATGTTACATTATTGTACCAACATTGCTTTGAAGAATAAATTAAAACAAAAGTGAAAATTAGGAAAAAGCAAAAGCAAAAGCTAAAGCTCAAGCAGTCTGACCTACTTGTAAAGTTTACCATGACTAAAATAAAAATATAAATCAAACATTGCCCACAGTGGGAGTGAAGGATATTTAGGTCCTTCACATTATCTTTCTCTTTAGTGCCTTTCCCCTCGACTATATGCATATATATAATTGTATGTGATGGCGCAGAGAGTGTTGTATGCAAGAATTCCTGAGGGGGGTTGAGTTGTGAGGAAAGAAGAGTAGAGAGTAAGAATGGGAGTTGACAGGAAGAGAGGTTTTTGTGTAGCATTCCTCGT